>NC_051414.1:30824993-30825572 GCF_015228065.2 Penaeus monodon
ACAACCCTCCCACACGCAGCACCTTAAACACTGCCACGCGAGACCACTATGTATTTCAAATGAGACAGAAGCTGCAGTCAACACGAACATTTCACGAAACGACACAACACACGTTCTCTCACTGGTCGACACGCAGCCTTTGACACCTGCAGACGTGCTTTTCAATCTATTTAGATAGTTTATACCAAGTGACACGAGGTGGATGGACGTCACCAGAGATACCGGCAGGTAACATCCAGCAGATCGACGGCGATAGATTCCAGCTGATAGGGAACTACAGTATGGTACGGATTATGAGAGACGTTTGTAAAAAGACAAGAAAAAAAAATACAGCATACCATAACCATACGCATTGTATGGATGATGTCGACACGTACTGTATATATGATGTATATTATACCATTGTACGATATGAAACTGCCCAAAAATTCGCGACGACTTTAAAACCCAAAACTCAACAAGATACGAAATGATAATCGTGCACTGCTACACCCGGTCACACGCCATGTCGTCCGTGCACCGAGAGCAGACGCCTCAGCTGCAGTGACGGCAGGTATCAGAGGCTCTGGCGAAGATTAG
>NC_051414.1:30825595-30826314 GCF_015228065.2 Penaeus monodon
GAGGATTTTGCTGTCAGCAGATACGTCGTTTTTTTGTTAAATGTATAGTGTGGTCCTCCGTCTCTTCTCGTGTGTCTTTTTATTGTTTATTTCTCTTCTCCCTTTTGTATTCTAGTTTCTCTTTTTTTCACGATTATCTTTACTTTTATCGATATTTTTTTTCTTTCATTTTATTTCTTCTCCTTTCTCCTCTATTCGTTCACTTGTCATATTCTATTTATTCTACCTTACTTGTCTTTCTTTCTACCCTTTCTTTATTTCATTTTCTTTGTTATTTTTTCTCGTATCTTTTTTTGTTTACCATTATCTTTCTCTCTCTTTCCTCCTTTTCTTTGTCCTTTTTTACTATTAATTTCTGTTTTTCATCTGTTCTCCTTTGTTATTTTCTCCCTTCCCCTTCGTCTTTTGTTTTTCCTTTTTATCCCATTTTATCCGTCGTTTCCCTTTTCCCTTCCTTTCCCTTCTCCTATTATACGTAAAACATTCCTTCTTCTTCTTTTTTTTCTATTCTCCATTCCCTTTTCTAATTCTCTTATCCTCTACTTTTTTCCTCTTTCCCATTCTTCATTTTGCTTTTTAGCATTCTTTCCCCATCTCCATTATTTCTCCCCTTTCCTTGTTCTAATTCGCTTTTTCTATTTTTTTCCTATTTCTATTTTGTTTTTAATCGTGTTATTTATTTCTTCCATTTTCTCCTCTTCCACATTTCTCGTCTCCTT
>NC_051414.1:30826382-30827131 GCF_015228065.2 Penaeus monodon
CGCTTCCCCCTTTTAGCCCAGACACCTCCCGCCTCTTCCATTGCTTCCTTCTCCCATTTCCTCTTTCGAGTTATTGGTCTATTTGTTTTTACTCTTCCTCTGTCTGTCTGGCTTGCCTCTCTTCCTCCCCCGCTCGGAATTCTCTCTCTTTCCGCATCTCTTACTCTTTCTCTTTCTCTCTCTTTCTCTCTTCCCCTTCTCCCTCTCCTTCTCGCTCTCCTTCTCCTTCTCCTTCTCCTCCCTCCCTCTCCCTCTCCCCCTCCTTCTCCCTCTCCTTCTCCTTCTCCTCCCTCCCCTCTTTCTCCTCCTTCCCTCTCCCTCTCCTTCTCCTCCCTCCCTCTCCCTCTCCTTCTCCTCCCTCCCTCTCCCTCTTCTTCTCCTCCCTCCTTCTCCGTCTCCTCCTCTCTCTCCTTCTCCCTCTCCCATCTCTCCTCCTCTTTCCCCTCTCTCCTCCTCTTTCCCCTCTCTCCACCTAACCTCTCTTCCCTAAAAGGAAAAAGCTCTCCAAACGCTCTCTAACCTACCTACCTATCATCCCATATACCATCATCCCGTCCTCCCCTCTATCACTATTTTCCCAATTATGTTCCGGACTTAAAACAACAATTCCCTGGTACAATATCGTTCCCTCTACCAAATGTTTGTTCCATGGTTTCGGATAACCATTTGCATACAGCACTGAACAGTCTGCATTCAGGTTCTGATGCATGTAGGTTGGGGACTGAATTCATCAATAGGTTTGTTTCTAA
>NC_051414.1:30827634-30827908 GCF_015228065.2 Penaeus monodon
TTTTTTATTCCCTTTCCCCTTCTACGTCATGCTCTTCCCCGTCTTTTTCCCCTTTCTTTATTTCCTCTTTCCTGTTGTTCCCCCTCCTTCTTTTTTTGGCCCATATCCTCCACTTCCTTTTCCCATTTTTACTCCTCCTACTTTTTATTTCCTTCCTCCTTTTACCTCCACTTCTCTCATTTTCTCTTCCTCTTCCCCTTCCTCATATTTACACTCTTCTTTCTCCTCTTTTTCCTCCTTTTCTTCATTCTCCCCTTCCGTTTCATCTTTCTGT
>NC_051414.1:30827951-30828471 GCF_015228065.2 Penaeus monodon
CCTCCTCCTTTCTGTCTTATTTTCTTCGTCATTCTTTTCACTATTCCCCCCCCCCCCTCTTCCCTTCCGTCATTTCTTCCTACCCCCCCTCTTTCTTCTTCTTCTTCTGTCCCCTTTCGCAATTTTCTTCCTTTTTCTCCTCTTCCCTTCATTACTTCCTCCACCCTCATCCCTTTTCGCTTTTCCTATCTCTCCTCTCCTTCTCCCTCCCTTATTATCTTCATCCTCTCATTCCCCTTCTTCCCCTCTTTCCTCCTCTTCCCCCTTCCTTATTATCTCCACCCTCTCCTCATTTTCTTCTTCCTCTTCTCCACCTCCCGTGTTCGTGTTGCAAGATCCTCAAGAGCGCGTAGCCTTTCAGTTGCTCCTTGTTATTACCGGTCAATACAATCGATGCGAGATGTTGCAATCAGTCCGAGCCGATGTCTGTCTGTTCATTGTATTCGCTGTTGTGTGCGGGGGAGGGGAAGGGGGTTCTGAGGTGGGTGAAGGGGGGGGGAGCTTTATGTGTTTGAAGGGT
>NC_051414.1:30828778-30829061 GCF_015228065.2 Penaeus monodon
GCTGTACAGAACACACAAAACCTCAATCCACATCACCGATAGAACCACAGCAATATAACCTAAAAAAAAATAGACCTCTAATAAAAGCAACAAACACTCGGCCGCGAACAAAAGCAAACAGCGAGGAACACAAAGGCAGACGAGGAAATCGGAACCAAATCCCACAAGAGACTCGTACCTCGTCACGTCTGCTTGCGTAACCTCAAGTGTTCTCCCGACTCCTCAAGCACTTCCTTTGTTTGCTGATCGGGAATTAAACAATGGCGAGGCTGTGTATGGGGAG
>NC_051414.1:30829354-30830164 GCF_015228065.2 Penaeus monodon
TTTCTCGTGTGTATTTTCTGTGTATGTATTACTGCAAGTCCTTGTCTTCCCCATCTTAAAGTCATCCCCTCATCTCCACTTCGCAAAACCTTACCTCTCTCCCTTCCTCCCTTCCTTTATCACCTCTTTCTCCCCGAACCGTCTTCACCTCGCTCCTAACCGTGGCTCTTCCACCCACTCTCTCTCCTCCCCGACAAAACAAAACAGCTGATCTCGGGCCAATTGACAAGACGAAATATCAAACAGATTCACTCAGACTGCCACACACGAGCTTCGCAAAACCCATTGAATTCAAAATGATCTGCCATTGCGTAAAATGAACACACAAAAAGGAACACTAGTGTTCTCTGTCGAAGAGTACAAAACCATTCAGTGTGCGGCGATGTTACGCTTGTTATGCGCGGGTTGTGTTAAAGCGATTCACCTATGGAGACCGTAGTTTCGTGTCGGGTAATGTCAGGGTTTTATTGTTATTTCCATACATTTCGTCAAACTACGGCATAGTACTTCCTTGGTGTGTATACTTCTTTCTATTTAGATTAAGTGGTTTCTCCCAAGTGCTTCCTTTTATATAGTTATGATTACTGGAGATCTTACGACTATCGCAGAATTACAGCCAAAAGTAGTTTTTACTCCATAACTTTTCAAAAGTGAAGCGCGGACACAGAAGGTATACCCGAACGTGTTCTACCAATCTTTAGGTATTCATATGTTAGTAGAAGATCTTTGTAACACCTACTGTGGCCCAATTAAATATGATTCATTACTACTAATCTACCACCTCGGCAACAAAAAAGATTTCATACCAAT
>NC_051414.1:30830346-30830602 GCF_015228065.2 Penaeus monodon
CCGAAATCAACACAAACAAATCCAGAGACCAAAAAAAGACCACATAATCCCCAAGCAAACACCTTGATCTCGCCATCGTCTCATTATGGGAGCATGTCGAATTAAAGTTCTTATCGCGAGGAGAGACGAGGCAGGTGACGTCGCCCTCTCGTCCTCCGACTTCGGCCGAGTTTGGAGTTAGCGAAGAGAAAGTGCCGGAGAGTTTCTGCGGCGCGAGGCTGACATGCTCTTGGTGTGGTTGATTTCGTTTTTATTT
>NC_051414.1:30831154-30831224 GCF_015228065.2 Penaeus monodon
TTTCTCTCAGAGTTTCATGCGGCGCGAGGCTGACATGCTCTTGTGTGTGTGTGTGATTTCGTTGTTTTAT
>NC_051414.1:30832623-30832974 GCF_015228065.2 Penaeus monodon
GCTTTTTTTTCCCTACTTAATACTCTCTAATAATGAAACTTCCGCCAGCCGTTTCCCTCCGAGCAATACACGAATCCGCTATGAATCCGCTACCTTGTTTAGCAGTTCACGCTACGTTTCCGCTAGCTTCGAGATTCACAGTTAACGAAGCGACCTGCGGTGTGGGCTGCAGCCGAGGGGAAGAAGTCTTAACGAAGATTAGAAAGGAGGGCAAGGAAAAGAAAGGGGAAAAGAGAGGGAGAGTTATGGGTAAGTTTGTCCAGTGGGGTTTCACTTGCTTGAAATCTCTGGAAAAATGCATTTAAATCTAGTGTTGGATTTTGAAAGGATGAAGTATCGCTACGGTGCGTT
>NC_051414.1:30833152-30833306 GCF_015228065.2 Penaeus monodon
TAACAAGGCTTTCTCGTGTTAATGACAGGAGAACCTCCCCTCTGACATCATTCCAGCAGCCCCCCTGACCTCACTCTACCCCCCATCAACACCCCTACCCCCCTCTCTGCCTCTCCTCCTCCGTCTAAACTAATAATGCGAGTAATGGATCCTA
>NC_051414.1:30833644-30833775 GCF_015228065.2 Penaeus monodon
CTTACCTTTTCCCCTTATTTATCAAACTCTCTATCCCTCCACTTATTCCATTCCCCTTGTTTCATTTTGTCTTGCCCTTTCACATTTGCTTCCCCTTTGCTTCTCACTTTCCCTTCCTCTACCCACCTTAC
>NC_051414.1:30834002-30834292 GCF_015228065.2 Penaeus monodon
TTTCGTCTACCTATCCTTCCCCTTTCCTCATCTATTCTATCCCCTTTGTACTGTCTCCCCTTTTCCATCTCTCAATTGGCCTCTCCCATCCCCCGTCTCCTTCCTTTCCCCTCCTCCCACTTTCTCTTTCCCCTTGCTTCTTCCTTCTTTCCCTTATCTCTTCCCCTCATCGCCTTACCCTCTTCCTCCCCTCCCTCTGTAACATTTATGCTAATGTTATTCTACAACATAATATACAAACATAATATACTATTTCGTATGATGTAATTAATCTTAAAAGAGCTTTCTGT
>NC_051414.1:30834683-30835334 GCF_015228065.2 Penaeus monodon
GGCACTCTCCACTTCCTCTTTTCTCCTTTCCTCTTCGCCTGCCCCTCTCACTCTTTTTCCTACCTTTCATCTCCCCTTCCTCCCTTGCCACCTGGCCCTCTTCCTTCCTTCCACTCCCCTTTCCACTTCTCATTTCCCTTCCATTCTCCCTCCACCGATCCTCTTTTCCCTTACATTTCTTTTCCCTTCTTTCTTTCCCTGTCATTCCTGTCCATATTTCCCTTTCATCTTCCATTCCTCTCCTCCCCTCCCTTCTATTCTCCTTTCCCTTCCAACTTACCCTTCCTCTTCCCCCAACCTCTTTCCTTCCCATACTATCTACTCCCTCCTCATCTCCCTTCCCCTATCTTCCCCTTTTCCCTTTTCCCCTCTCTTCCCCTTTGCCCTTTCCCCTCTCTTCTCCTCCCTTCCCCCTTCGCCTCTCTTCGCAATAACATCGATCATCTGTTCCCTATCCTGCCTCTCTGACTCCGCCCCTTCGACATGCAGTACTCCAGGTCATCTATTTTCCCCTCTTTCCACGTATCGCGTCCCCTCGTTTCCCCTCTATAAAGCTTATGTCATTTTTAATACCACTGTGGAACACCGGTGGAGTTGCCTTCCATTCCACAGGTCACGGAGAATCAATATGTGATTTCGTCTGGCGATGGG
>NC_051414.1:30835413-30835494 GCF_015228065.2 Penaeus monodon
GAGACTGAGAATAAGAGAGATAGATAGAGAGTTAGAGAGAGGAATACCATGCCAAAATAATATTTTAGGGTTGATGAAGGT
>NC_051414.1:30835638-30835800 GCF_015228065.2 Penaeus monodon
GGCCAATTGAGAGCTACCATAAGATTGAGATTTTATTAACTAAAAGGTCACGATGAGCTATCATAATAACGATTTCTTTTGTTCTAAAACTTTATGAATATGAAGTTGGACGAACCATTATCTTTCTTTCACACTCATAATTTTATGATTTGCAGTCTGACA
>NC_051414.1:30835843-30836650 GCF_015228065.2 Penaeus monodon
ATACTAATGAATACGGGTTTCAGTCCATTAGTGTTACTGACACAATCATTAAAAAATCGTAATGTCACTTGACAACTTCATTATAAACAGTAATGATGTGCTATAATCATCACCAGTATCCTCATCATTTTCTATACTAATCCAGTAACTTATTTACATAAATGTCCAAACAAAAGAAACCCCGTAAAACCGTGTATTTAAAAGAGTAAGCTATTATGTAGCGTGTTTTTTGTCAATGTGTATCCGGCATTGTGGATGTAACTATATATGTAGAAGGCACGAGGAATGTAGCAGCCTAACACTAAGGAACAGATAGACAGGGTGTTGTGTAATGATACACCCGGCATTTTAGGCGTAGTGGTATTAGGTATTCGACAAAGAACTTGTAGCAACATTAGGTCTTCTGGTAAAAAGCAATGAATATGAAAAGAGAATAGCAAGCCTGCAGCCTGTAGTGTCCCTACATAACCGGCATTTTGAATACTTCGTGGGTAGCCGGTGTTCATGCTACATTCCTACTACAAAGCCGACTGTTAGAATAAAGTGGTATTAAGAAGCCGGCTTTTAAAGTCAAGGGCACTCCGAATGATGAACGTAGGCCTATACGTCAAGTCCCGCTATGTATCCGCCTACAGCGTCAACATGTAGCCAGGCATTAAGTGTGTAGGGCAGTCGAGTAGCCTGCCTTTTAGGACTTAAGCACCTCCATTTAGCCGGCATGTAAGCTGCAAGACCTGTTTGTTGCCGGCAGAACTAGAGTATCCTCGCTGTTCCTCTTACTGCTCTTGTGTATCCTTCATCCTCCGT
>NC_051414.1:30837238-30837533 GCF_015228065.2 Penaeus monodon
AGTCACAAAAGCATTCAACAGCCTCAGCCTCTGTTTCTGCGTTCTATTCAGTTCCTAACAAAGCCCGTGTAAGGTGCATATACATGGAGACGCGTGTGGGTTCCTGTGTCATGGCGCGGCTGACTGTTTAATAATTGCTCACTCGGATTACATTTTTGAGTTTAAGAATGTTTAATTTATGTTTATTTTGTTACTTTTTTGCGTGTGTAACACTGTGCCATTCTTAAATTCAGATGAAGTTGATAATAAGGAATAAGAATGGGATTGGATAGCGTTGCAAATATAGCAATTACAT
>NC_051414.1:30837779-30838092 GCF_015228065.2 Penaeus monodon
CCTTAGCACAACAAATCCTAAATCCAAAGCAGAAATTCTAAACATCATTTTCCCTTTTGCATATTCTTGAAGCTTCAACGAAAATAACACACTTTAAAAGTGATTTTCCGGACTAATGGCTCAACCTGATATAAATCCTTTTTCAAAATGTATTCTTTCATAGCCTGATACATTGATGAACGCAAGTTTTAGAGAAATGCCATAAATCTTCGTCCCTAGGTCGCAACTCGTTACTCTAGCACGGCTATATAGTTTTATTTCCTTTGGCAAAAAACATAGTTCACCCTTTAAGCCTATAGGGAAATTGCACTGG
>NC_051414.1:30839018-30839166 GCF_015228065.2 Penaeus monodon
AGACCCCCGCCTGCTTCTTAAGTCCGGGCTCAAGGGCAAGTCCCCAAGACTTCGCAATAATGGTCTGCAACGCCAAGCACCGTCACCGCTTCTCCTCGACGACAAATTTTCTTTCAAGCAACTTCAGTCACTTCGCCAGTTCATGTTG
>NC_051414.1:30839222-30839369 GCF_015228065.2 Penaeus monodon
TCTATTTTTTTAGTATACTACCCAGAGAAAGCATTGTTAGGAGGCTTGGCAATACACTTAGTTCCGAAAATATTATGGAGCACAATTTCAAAGCGTCACCTCCCCTCAAAAAATACATAATTATCCAGCTGCCATTATAACCCCTAA
>NC_051414.1:30839464-30839847 GCF_015228065.2 Penaeus monodon
GGAATTGTGTAAATATCACAACAAAACAAAAAAAAGATATTGAAAGACATCGAACAAACACAGATGTAAGCAATAGATGCAACGAAATCAGTGCTTTTGATGCAACTAGACTGCGAAGGGAATCCGATCTCATATCTGCCTTGGAACATGTATTTCCATAATGCAAGTATATATTACGATACCAAATGGCACGCTGGATTCCTGATTTCTGAATCTGGAGGATGCAGATGTAAATTTGGATGGATGGCATAGATGCAGAATATCAATGGCAACGTAGTAATAGAATGATTGTTTGATTTGGTAAATGATGTAATATAGCCTCATTTTGACTCTTGGTAAGATTTTCTTTAATTGGATTTCAAAAGACGTGCGCGCGCGCGCGT
>NC_051414.1:30839866-30839996 GCF_015228065.2 Penaeus monodon
CGTGTGTCCGTGAATGTGCGTGTTTCTGTCACTGTGTGTTTCGTATTTGCCCTAGCCTTAGTTTATTAAGTGTGGCTCAGCCTCCTATAAGATCTGTACCTGCACTTGGCCAGAAGTGTACCAGCACCTG
>NC_051414.1:30840065-30840278 GCF_015228065.2 Penaeus monodon
TAGCGCCTAAGCATCCAAGCCGCATAAGACACGCACCGCATTTATCAAAGCCGCAATTCCCAGGGATCGCAAACGGCGAGACAGTATGTTAAGACAAAGCGGCCGTAATTCGAGGGGAAACGTCGGTTGGCCGGAGAGATACGGCGTCGCGAGGGGAAGTTCGGCGAGAGAACTGCCGCCGATGAATTACGTATATTCGCTACATGCGTGTGT
>NC_051414.1:30840686-30840933 GCF_015228065.2 Penaeus monodon
TCTGCAAATACATGCTTTCATGCATTAACACTTACATCGTATGCACATCATGTTGGGTATACGGCTTTTGTTTTCTTGCAACTGTATACGTGATTACAACAGAAGCATCTGGATATCATGCATCATACACTTCATACGGATTCGCCATTTAATCAACGACCGCCCGTTCTTTGATCTCCTCTCCACCTATAACGCACAGGGCTGAACTGGCCCCTTATCCTCGCTCATCACTCTCAAGATCGCCTTA
>NC_051414.1:30841171-30841375 GCF_015228065.2 Penaeus monodon
AAGAGAGAAAAAATCGCGTAAACTGGGTCATACCACACTTAAGTTGCTGCATCTTTTTTCCCTTTAATCTTCTACAACGGAAAGTAAGTGCATTAACTCCGCAAAGAAAATCGAGTAAACATTTTTTTTAATGTTGAGCAGAAGGTACAACTATAATGAGGGTAATGGCGAGGAATAACTATAACAACTTCAACAACTTAAGTT
>NC_051414.1:30841430-30841619 GCF_015228065.2 Penaeus monodon
CACATCCAAAGATACCTCTCGACCTCGACCTCGAAATGCAAGTCCCTCTCCAACCCGATGGCGGAGTCGAAGGCCGTGATATTGCTTCTCAAAGGCGGACTATCGGGTTAATGAGACCAAGCATCCTGTCGCGGCGGGAGGAATCTGCCTTTGAGGAATATCAGCAGTTTGACCGACGGGAGAGGAAGT
>NC_051414.1:30842320-30842483 GCF_015228065.2 Penaeus monodon
AATCACATAAAACACACGAGCGCGGATTCAACAGTAGAGCGAGGACAATGCCAAGAATCGGAGGACAAATGCTGTGATTTAACGGCTGACAATCCGCTGTTCGGATCCCAGCTCATAAAGCGGTGTAATGGAAAGTTAACTACGGTTTTGGGTCGTTCTCTGG
>NC_051414.1:30842808-30842889 GCF_015228065.2 Penaeus monodon
CTACCCTCCCACCACCCGACCCCACTAAAAAAAACTCAAATATCGAAAACATCAACAATTGAAAAAGAAAGAAAGAAAGAA
>NC_051414.1:30843224-30843374 GCF_015228065.2 Penaeus monodon
CAAAAAATCCACACAAGCGCCTTCCTCCTTACCTTTAGTCATAGGACCATGTTTTCTTCGCCTAACGAGTCATTGACGATCGCCTGTCACTTCTGCACGTCCAGGGAAGACACTCTGGTTTATTTTCGTCGATATGTGCCTCTGAGAGTT
>NC_051414.1:30843445-30844427 GCF_015228065.2 Penaeus monodon
AAGTGGACTAAGAAGATGAAGCTTCGAGAGATTATCGAGATCCGCACACTATTTTATTTATTTTTTCCTTGTTTACTCTTTCTTAGTATTTAATAATTCTTGTTATCTGTCCTTCCAGCCTCAACGGTGTGTCCACTGGCACCCGCGCCGACGACAATAGGTATAGACATTCATAATCGATAAAAAAAGCCGTAGTTTTGAGGTGTGATTCGTCTCGCCTCCGGAGGGACACTGATGGTTCGAGACGAAGGGAATTCAAAGTTGTCTTTTCGCTTACTCTCGCCTCTGCTCTCTCACGTCCTTGCTGTTGAATTAATATCATTAATATCGTCGTATATCTTGCATTCGGAGTCTGGAGAATGTGATGCATATGCAATGATGACGATGCAAGTGTTTGATGCTCATAGAAACGTGACTACGGTTCGAAACGCGGTCTGCCGTGTTCGAATCCCTTCACGACTTTCCGCGCGCTTGAATAAGTAATATGCGATCGGACTTAAATATTACTAATGACCTTCCCTTTTTACGAATATATCAATGGCACATAGAACGAAAGAATATTATGACAATGTGAGCAAGCGTGAATCGCAAGCAAAGTGAAATTTCATTAGTCGTTAAAAAATACGATGTAAACAGATAGTTGCCAGAGAGCTTTAATCAAAATAAACGCCTATTTGCTCGATTTTTTTTTTCAAAGATTACCTGATTATCCTATTATCCCAATTAGGATCTGCTGAAATACCTTTTTAATTTTCTTAGTTAAAAATATCATCAGTAAATAGTATGAACTTCAATACATGAATACTTAATCAATACATGAATACTTAATCATCTGCATAGTTTATTGCTGCTTAGAGACCATTAATCGGTATTCAAAGAGAGATATAATTTACGAATATCTTTAAATACAGTAACGTTTTGCAGGGCATAAATTCTGGAGAAGCGACCCGGTGCTTTAATTTCGCAATATACATGTGTGTAC
>NC_051414.1:30844703-30845190 GCF_015228065.2 Penaeus monodon
ACACAGCCGAAAACATTCCCTTGGTATAATTTTCTTTACCTTTACGTATAACATAGATGGTGCTATTAATGATGTTCAACAAATAGAAAGTTTGCGCACATATGTACACATAGTTACACACATACACGAACCCTTAGCACCCATGATAGGACTCGCCCATATACACGTGGCAGTCCCTTCACTAACGATTTACAAAAAGTTCTAACCCCTAAAACATTCTACACATTTCTTACTATATGCCACATTCCGGTACATAACCTCAGCGAGCGGAGGCGAGAGATATTTTTATAATATTGATTTCTAGTTTCTATTGATTCAACACTAAAAATCCGTCTGGAGGTCAACTTATGCAATCATTTTTAATTTAAAGGCCACGTGTTTCTTGGTTTTATTGCTTTTATTTTGAGTTATTATCTTTTATCGTTTGTAAATATCAACGTCTGTTTACTACACGTGGTGACAGAGGCTCACGGAGAACCACTTGCAG
>NC_051414.1:30845395-30846148 GCF_015228065.2 Penaeus monodon
TCACTGCAATATTGAAAGTAAACGTCGGGCAAGGAGCTTCACAATAATGCAACCTTATGTCCAGGGCAAGGCAAGCCCTCACGCACGCACATATTACGGAGAGGAAGGCAAGACACGCGTTCTCAATTACAAAGGGAAGGGGCGAGGGAGGACGAAGGGGGGATAAAAGCCCCCTGTTCCCTACCCTCCCCCCCTGTTCCCTTGTTCGTCTGCTCCCCTGTGTACAGTTCAAGCTCGACCACACTTCTGTTGTTGTTCCAGGAATGCTACGCTACCTTCGGGAACCTCGTATTTGGCTGGCGGTTCTCTTTTTTATTATTTTATGGCCCCGTCATTCCGTTGGCTCGTATTCCCCCCTCCCTCCCCCCATTTTTTTTTACGAACGAAATGAAACGGCACGGCAGCTCTCGAGGCACTTGCTGCTAAACACACACTCTCTCGTCCCTCTCGAGTTGGGGGAAGCTTCCAGCAGTATGTAAACAAACCGAGAACCTCTCTGGCTCTATTTTGAATTGTTTCCACCTCATAGCGGGCTGATCATTTCGCCAACGTGGTCTCCTCTTTCCGAACGTCAATAAGGACACTTTCACACGCGAGTTCCATTCATCACATTTTTCTTCGGGGAGAATCACAAGAGAAAAGCGAGTGTAAACACGAGAAAGAGCAACTACGGGCGGGCTTTCCAAACGCTCTGTTTCCCCCACTGGTCTCACGCCGACTACAGGCCGAGCTCCCGTGTTCCCCTCCTCCTTC
>NC_051414.1:30846317-30846882 GCF_015228065.2 Penaeus monodon
GGATTCAAGCTGCCTGCCGCTGCCTCCCGTTCCCAAGGCAGTCACTGATAGATGTCGCATGCCATTCCTCCAACATGTTTGAAAAGACGCCTCTTTCTGCCTTCTTATATAGCTGGTTATTTTCTTATGAGATGTGTCAGCTTTTGAAAAAAGAGAGAGCGGGGAGAAGCCCGAATGAATACTATCCGAGTAAGATTTAGGATTCTGAAAGTGTTACGAATGAATTAGCGATGCTCTTGACGCAGAGTGGAATTGAAACCCCATAGGACCGACGTGATAACATGAACCCCAGGAATGCCTAATAGAAAATCCATTGCCGATAATTTTTCAGCAATGACAAGGCCTTTCCCATTCGCCTGGAAATGGGAAGCGACGCTGTTTTATAAAACTTGTCGCTCTAAATAGAAAATATGACAGATGCGATGCTTAGGCCACGTGTCGGAATGGCCATTGTGACTTTACTCGGATTTTCTTTTTCTTTTTTCAATTCTCTGCTTCCTTAGAAACGTGTTGCGTTTAGAATGCTGGTTATTTTCACTTGCTTGCTTACTCTCTCTCTCTGCAG
>NC_051414.1:30847076-30847376 GCF_015228065.2 Penaeus monodon
TTTGTGAAATCCATAACGAAGTAATTCACAATAACAACAATAGACCTAGTATATGTTTTTTACAGGAAATTGCCTACCATTGTTATCCACTTCAATCCTTAATCAAAAGGAATAAAAAAAAACTGAATTCAGTCTAGCCTTTACCTTGACCTCCCAAGGTAAAGTGATGTTGATTGCATAAAATACATTACGCTCCTGATGAAACCTCTGTCATCGGCATTGCAGATTGCAATATTGATATCAGCTGATGGGAAATCAGTGCCTCGTGGTCTGCCTCTCTTCCTGCCCCGCTCTTACGTC
>NC_051414.1:30847549-30847841 GCF_015228065.2 Penaeus monodon
CCTTTCTCCCTCACACACACACACAATAAAGTTAGGATCAATATTGCTGTTTAATCTCCCCCTTTCTCCTGTTAATATCTTCCTTCTAAACTAAGTCTAATAGGGATTATCTTTAGATTTTTTCATCTCGAAAACTTTCACTCCCTTTACTTTAATCAGAATGGAAATGCGAAAATACCCTTTAAAAAGTGAGTAATTCTGTAAATAAGAACTGGTAAAAAAAAGAAAAGAAAACGGTGATTAAATTGCCAAATGTTGCTAAAAGTGAGAAAAAGGTATGGAGTATTATTAC
>NC_051414.1:30848223-30848504 GCF_015228065.2 Penaeus monodon
CTGGAAACACGAAAATGAAGTGACATCTAGTGCTTGAAATGCTGGAACACAGTGGCATTATAAGCCCAATCAACTCTGAGGTAAAGAGACGAGAGAGGGGAAGAGGGAAGGGGAAGGAAAAGGGGAAGAGGAAGGGGAAACGTATGTCGTTGGGAGCAATTATTTATTTCATCCTGTGACAGAGGGTCTAAATATTGTGATCTTTGGACACGTGAGGAAGATAGGGTCTGGTTGGTTAGGTTAACCTTGTGGAGGGGAATTCGTTGAGGTGTGTTTGGTGG
>NC_051414.1:30848606-30848946 GCF_015228065.2 Penaeus monodon
AGTCAGTTTGTGTGTGTGTGTGGGCAGGGGATTGTGTTGGAGGGGGATTGTGGTATATTTTGGGTGTGGATGAACTGCATATTGTGTATGTTTGTGTGTGTATGCGCGTATGTGTCTGTTCCTATGCGTGATAGCTTACGGGGGTCGTCTGTACGTATATTTCTGTGTCTAAGCGGAGTATAGAGGAGTTCTATGCTTCTTCAAGGGTGGTGGTCGTCTGTGTGTATTTATTGTAAGTCGTTTTGTGTCGCAATGGTCACGATTCTTATTATTTGGGAGGTTCGGTCAAAAGGTTAAGCCTTGTGGATGGGAAATTCTTTTGACTTGATTTTTCCTCGAA
>NC_051414.1:30848993-30849697 GCF_015228065.2 Penaeus monodon
AAGGTAGGAACTTTGTATCTTGAAATTCCCTTTGAGGTGTTCCGGAATGATAAAAATTATGCTAGTCGTAAGGCAGTAATTTTTTTCTTTTTTCCTAATTTAAACTTTTTTTTTCTATTTCATGTTTTTCTGCCTCAGTTTTTTTTTCACTTTTCTATTTCTTTTTTTTTTTTTCTAATAATATAAATAGAAAAATATTTTATAAATATAATAAAATAAAAAAAAAAAATATATATATAATAAAAATAAAATAATAAAATATATAAAAAATTATATTTTAAATTATATAATAATAAAAATTTTTTTTGTTTATTTTTAAAAATTTTTTTTTTTGTGTTTTTTTTTTTTTTTTAAAATTTTGTTATTTTTTCTTTTCTTTTGGGGCCCTTCTTTTTCCCTTTTCTTCCTCCCCTTTTCTTTTTCTCCTTCTCCCCTTCTTCTTTTCCCTCTCCCCTTCCTCCCCTTCTTTTTTCTTTACCCCTTTCCCATTTTTCTTTCCCCCTTTTCCTCTCTTCTCCCCTTTTCCCCTTCCCTGTTTTCTTCTAATTTCTTTTTCCTATTTTTCCCCCCTTTTTTTTCCCTCCCTTTTGTTTTTTTTTTTTTTTCTTTTCTTTTTATTTTCTTATCTTTTCTTCTTTTCTTTCTTCTTCTTTTATCTCCTCTCACTTTTTTCTTTTTTTTTCCCTACTTTTATTCTTCTTTTT
>NC_051414.1:30850000-30850274 GCF_015228065.2 Penaeus monodon
TATCATTCGTCATCAGTAACGCTGACCTCGGTTTCATTAGTGAAACAATTATAAATGATAATGACAGTGGGGTTGCCAATTACTTTCTTAATGATATCAATTATGGTATGACACCCACTGCTGTTCTTGCTTTTTTGCAATTATTGATATAATTATAATCGACGCTGTGTCACGTGCACTCTTTATCGAAAGAGTTATAGATAATTGTAAAAAAAAATCTAGTTAAAACAACTAAAGAATTATACAGAATTTTTTTGTTATTTTAAACGCGGGT
>NC_051414.1:30850914-30851027 GCF_015228065.2 Penaeus monodon
TGATATGTAAAAATTGACTAACATAATTAAAAAAAAATTAGCAATATGCCCGTAGCCCACCGAAAACGCAGATGCAATAACCATAACATTAGCAGCAATAATAGCATTTCCGT
>NC_051414.1:30851053-30851637 GCF_015228065.2 Penaeus monodon
CGCTGTCCCTACGAAGCTTGTTTGAAAAAGGCATTTCAAGCATAAAAAGTTCGGTCTGCATTAAAGAGAGTCGAGTCTTAGTGTGGGCGAAGTTACGATATTACACCGGTTGCTAAAGAGAGTTGAAAGAGGGTAGGGCGGGGGGAAGGGGGGAAGGAGGGACAAGCGAGGAGAATGAGAAGGGGAGGGAGGGAGAGAGGGGGATTAAAAAGAGGGGAAGACGAAGGAGAGGGATATAGGGGGATAGAAGGAAGGGGAGGGGAAAGAGAAAGAGGGTAGGGCGAGGGGAATGAGAAGGGGCGGGGGAGGCGAGGGAAGGGAGGAAGGGAGAGGGTGATAACGAGAAGGGAGGGGGGGAGGAAAGGGGGAGAGAGGGAAGGGGGGAAGGGAGATGGGGGATAACGAAGGGGAAGGAGGGAGAGGGGGAAAGAATGGGAGGGAAGGAAGGAAGGACGGAGGAGGGGGGTAACGAGAATGAAGGGATGTAGGGGGATAAAGCGAAGGGAAGGAAGGAGAGAGGGAAGGGGGAAGGGGATGAGAAAAGGAGATTAACAGGTGAGGATAAAAAAAGAGGGGGGAAAGGG
>NC_051414.1:30851782-30851973 GCF_015228065.2 Penaeus monodon
GAAAAGATTAAAAGGGGAAAAATTGATGGGAGGGGGAAGGAAGTAAATGAGGGAAAGGAAGAAGAGAGGGAAGGGTAGGGGGAAAAAGTAGGAAAGAAGGAAAAAGGGGGTAAGGAGATAGGGGAGAAAGAAGGAGGTTTTGGGGGAGGAAAAAAGGGAAGGGCGAAAAGAAGGGGAAAGGGGAAGAGGGG
>NC_051414.1:30852124-30852251 GCF_015228065.2 Penaeus monodon
GAGGGGACAAAAACATGCTGATCTTACTACTGAATTATGGGACATTAATCTAACGATCTCTGTGTCTCCGTACTCTTTTTATATTATCTGTCTATCTGCCTCAGCCCATTTATATAAAAAATTTTTT
>NC_051414.1:30853169-30853234 GCF_015228065.2 Penaeus monodon
TATTTTTTTATTATAATAATAAAAAATTTAAAAATAAATTTATATATATATTATAGTATATATAA
>NC_051414.1:30853571-30853846 GCF_015228065.2 Penaeus monodon
GGTTTTGGTTTGTTTGAAAGGGGCCCCGTGGTCACCCCAAACCAAGAGTTTCATTTTAAAATTTTAAATTATACTTTATCCCCCCTTCCTTTTTACAATTTTTCCCTTTTTTAATCTTTCTTATTTATTTTTTACCAACTTACTTTTTTAAAAATTTTAATCAATGAATTTTAAAAAAATTTCTACCCAACCCAATTCAATTCCTCGTGGTTTGGTGTTTCTACCACCGGCACCGCGGCCTTAAAACTACACAAAAATATATATAAATTTTATAT
>NC_051414.1:30854375-30855210 GCF_015228065.2 Penaeus monodon
GAAGGACCTAGCCACAAGGAGAGGGGGGGGAAAAACAAAAAAAATATAAGGGGAAAAGGGGAAAAAAAAGGAAAATTTAAAAAGAAAGGGGACCCCGAGGGGTTTTTAAAAAAAGGCCTTTTTTTATTTTAAAGGGAAGAACGGGGAAAAAAGAAAGAAAAAAAAATAAGAATGAAAAAAAGAAAAAAGAAAAGTTTAAAGGGGAAATAAAAGGAAAGAAGGAAAAAAAAAAAAAAAAAGGTTTTAAGAAAGAGGAAAGGAAAGGGGAAAAAAAAAAAGAAAAAAAAAGGAAAAGAAAAATTAAGAAGGGGAAGGGGAAAGGGAAAAGGTAAGAAAAGAAAGGTAAAAAAAAGAAAAAAAAGTCAGGGAAATAAAAGGGGAAAGGAAAAAAAAGGGGGTTTTTTAAAAAGGGGAAACGGCTAAAAAAGGGGAAAAAAACAATATTCTTAAAAAAAACCAAAAAAAATAAGGGTAAAAAAGAAGAAAAAAAGTGGCAAAGGGGAAAGCCCAAAAGGGAAAAAATGGGAAAAAAGAAAATTTAAAAAGGGAAAAAACCCCGAAGATAAAAAAAAAAGGAAAAATTTAAAATAAAAAGGGGTTTAAAATTTCCTTGTTTAAAAAAAATGGACTCATAATAAAAGGGGTTTTCCTTCCTAAAAAATGAAAAATTTTAAAAGGGGGGGGGAAACGAAAGGGGAAACAAAATCTAAAAAAAAAAGAAAAAAATCATTAAAAAACTTACTTAAAAACTTTTCTTCTCAAATTTTTTATTTTTTTTTTAAAAATTTTTTCCCTTTGGGGGTCTTAAAAAAGTTTTTAAGAACGGCAAAGCAAA
>NC_051414.1:30855370-30855657 GCF_015228065.2 Penaeus monodon
CGGGGAATTTTAAAGATTTTTGGGGGGGAAGCCCCAAAAAAAAGTTACGTTTTGTATAAATACGTTGTGTAAAACGCAGTTTTTTCTTTTAAAATTTACGGACATGGCGTTCGCAGAAGACCTAAACGGATTACAAATGCGGGTCAGAGGGTATATCTTTTGCCAATATCATTTTGCCATTTTGTATACAAGAACTATGGCTGCGCTCTTTTCATAGTCTTATTGCATTTCTAGCACCGTTATTGTAATCAATAATTATTTGGCAGATAATCTCATTAATATGTAAT
>NC_051414.1:30855915-30855990 GCF_015228065.2 Penaeus monodon
ATATAATTTATATATTATATAAAAATTATAATATAAAATTTTATATTAAAAATAATAATATGTAGTTGTATGTAT
>NC_051414.1:30856411-30856596 GCF_015228065.2 Penaeus monodon
TCTCTTTTCCGCTCTCTTTTCTTTTTCTTTTTACATGCATGTTTATATATATATACGTGCTTATTGAAAAATTCTATTAACGAATCCAAATTCACATCAAAAGAAACTTGTCGATAATGATAATAATAAAAAACACAAAAACATTTCTTTGAGAAATGCAATTTCGAAACGACAATATTCGACTC
>NC_051414.1:30856625-30856734 GCF_015228065.2 Penaeus monodon
CTCTCACACAACCCAAAAAATTGCGAATCCACATTTTTTATGGACCATAAAAGGCGAAATTACACAAGCTTACTTCGCGCTCCAGACTAAGGGAACAGCATAAAGGGTT
>NC_051414.1:30858113-30858220 GCF_015228065.2 Penaeus monodon
TTTTTTCGGTCTTTTCCTTTTATTTTCGCTTCCAAACGAAGGCAGGAGCGTGAGGTTGTTTCACTGGGAAAAGACCTTGTATGATATATTTTTTTGCGTGTGAGAGA
>NC_051414.1:30858351-30858430 GCF_015228065.2 Penaeus monodon
CATTTGTAGTCATCTCTGCATAAGATGATTAAAGTCTCCGGAAAATAACACCCAGTTTTAAATATACATTTTTCATTTC
>NC_051414.1:30858651-30858964 GCF_015228065.2 Penaeus monodon
ACCACGATAATCGATAGCAAAGCGAAAATATGGGAGTGTGGTTCTAGTACCCCTTGCTGGGATTTAAAATCTACAAAGAGAATTTAACTGATCTGATCTGGGCTTCTTATAGGCCTGAATGTCGCACCATAAAGCATTACGACCATTTTATCCTCAGGAAATGATAATCAAAGAATCCTACAAGAAATCAACAACGTTATCTTAGGATTTTATGCATGTACTGAATATGACGAAAAAAACTACGCAAATATTTAGTCTAAATGATGTATTGGAAGATATAATTAGGTTAGATTCTAGATTTCCAATGATAGAT
>NC_051414.1:30859038-30859730 GCF_015228065.2 Penaeus monodon
ACCAATTCAGGCTATCTAGCATTTACTTACTTCATTCTAATCAATACTGAAAAGTTTTATAATTATACAACACCGCCATGTTCTAAATGTATCAATCTTAACCACGGCTGATCAAATATTAGCCAGGGAGTTTTTTATAATTTCTAAATTACGAAGGGCGTGTACATTATACTTCTTATTTACAAAAACTACACACAAAAAGACCATAACAAAAACAAACAAACATTAACACGTGCGCATATACATACACACGAAAATATCCACATATACAGAAATGAAAGCAGAAACACAGGCACAAACAACCTAAACACAGATTAAAACGCAAATCTAAACATCAAGCGAATATAAACAACTATTAACTAAATGCACAAGTCCTTAAACAAAATAAGCTTATTACGATTCTTTGAACATAAAAGCCATGAAACCACAGAAACAAATGACTGTCGAGGCATGGGACTAAGGAGTAATTTTGGAGAAGCGTGTTTCCCTTTTTGATGCGTAAATTGGGAATAGATTGCAACGAATGAAAAGGTATTTGAATTTGACCTTCAGGTAGATATGTGGAAGTCTGTAGGAATGAATAGATTAGCAGGTTCATTAGTAAGGTGAATGAATTAAAAGATAAATGCGCATAATAATTACGGATAAATATAAATATTCACAAGAAAATAGAGAGAAAGAGCAACATTTCG
>NC_051414.1:30859896-30860044 GCF_015228065.2 Penaeus monodon
GTACATATGATGGAAACATATGACAGAAAACAATTAAACCAACGTGTTAGTTCCCTTCAGAACAGGAACTATCTGTCAGTGTTATACCTCGGGAAAAGAATTTGCTTTTGTAATCCTGTAGACGTCGCAAAAATGGAGATTGGCTTGC
>NC_051414.1:30860348-30860494 GCF_015228065.2 Penaeus monodon
TTTTCTCTGGAAATTCGAAAACGAACAGGCCCCCAACTTTTCTTGTCGTAGTTTCACACGCTGAATGTCTACAAAGAGTTTTCCTAAGTCCTCCCTTAGTCTCCCAGTGTCCTGTTTGTCCCTTTTCTATTAGATTCGTACATTCA
>NC_051414.1:30861033-30861161 GCF_015228065.2 Penaeus monodon
ACAGAAAAAAATGTTTCTTTCCTGTGATGTTGAATTTCAAACAGAATTTTGAGGGAAAACCTTTTGGTATTTTCGTTGGTCGGAAACACATTTGCTTCTAAACACAAATATTCACTTAAGAAGGAATC
>NC_051414.1:30861500-30862169 GCF_015228065.2 Penaeus monodon
CCTTTAGTAATTTCAAAAAGAGTTTCTGATGAACGATTTGTTATTTTTCCTACATTAATTAAATGTTCTCTTTCTCTAATTGCAGCTTATACTGATGTTGATGTGATTTTTTATTATACCGTGGAAGGTGCCTTAAGCAAAAAGCTAAGCTTTATCGACAATTATCTTGATTACAAGACATCAGTTATATTCACGATTATTAGACAGTTACAAATGATCTTTCATTCATAATTATCTGTGAATTGTAAGTAGGCCTAAGTTATCAAGCTTATTTATTACTTATTAGTAAAAGTATCTCACATAATTATCACTATGTTTTACATTTCTTTATGGTAATTATCATTTAGTATTAACCTTATCTTTCGTACTTATAATGATCACTCATTGTTACTTATTTTTACTGTCATTTTCATCTTATCTTGCCAAGCCTCTTTTGAATTCATTCCTTATCATATCTTTTCAGCATTATTAACCTGTTTTTCGTCTTCAACGAAAATTACAATAATCCGGGTAACGAAACTATCCGAAACCTTGCGACATGTGTCTGAAACGTCTCGCTAACATTCGCTCAGGAAGCAAGGCTAGTGTGACCAAAACAACCGAGATCTCCCAGGAGTTTAATTGATACGAAAGATATTAATTCTTAACAGCTGGTAACGTTGCCATGGA
>NC_051414.1:30862489-30863135 GCF_015228065.2 Penaeus monodon
AAGGAGACGTCGAAACGTTCGTGTGTATCTTTGTGTGCGTATGTGAGAGAGATAGTGTACACACATATGTGTAATAATAATCATACACAATCTCACAATCACTTACAAGTAAAAAAAATCCTTTTGGACAATTGCTCACATGAGAGTTCCTTCAAACACAGTTAATCAAGTGAAAATTTCTTCAAGAACAATCAGTCACGTGAAAATTTCTTCAAGAACAATCAGTCAAGTGAAAATTTCTTCAAGAACAATCAATCAAGTGAGAATTTCCTCAAGAGCAATCAATCAAGCGAAAATTTCTTCAAGAACAATTAATCAAGTGAGAATTTCCTCAAGAGCAATCAGTCAAGTGAAAATTTCTTCAAGAACAATTAATCAAGTGAGAATTTCCCCAAGAGCAATATCGCTCCCCTCTCCCATATCTGAGAATCCCGGAATCCACCTCAGTCCCTCTTGCTCCGTGAAGTAAGTGCTTTCCTGTGCTTTCGCCCCCCCCCCTCGAGAAGTCACGGCTAAACAGCAGCTTTTACTTTGCTCTGTGAAGAAAGATCTTGTTTTTATTAAGTGTATGATAAGAATAAATTGCTGATTGTAATTTCATATGTGTAAGGTGTACTATGTCTGAGGGTGTATGTTTGTGCTGGAT
>NC_051414.1:30863246-30863449 GCF_015228065.2 Penaeus monodon
TAACGTTTGTTCACTTTTTAAGTAACTGTTGGTGTGTTTATATATAATGGACTGACATGGCACTTAAAAATTTGCATGATGGACAAGCAATTCTTAAATCAGTGACGTTGATTGATTGATAACTCCGAATCTCAGTGAACGCAGGATAGAGACTTAATATTTTAATTTGGATTATCTATCTTGTTTGTATTTAGATTTTATCT
>NC_051414.1:30863724-30864139 GCF_015228065.2 Penaeus monodon
GCTGGGATACAGAAAATAAGAGAAGGCAAATAAAAGAGCACTGCTGTTGCATTCACCAAAATATAGCAACAAAATAATTTGATTAAGGGTGACCACTTTCGATAAAGGATGACCATAAAATGTCACAAATCATATTAACTTCTGATTTTAATAAATGCATCACCAGAGGTTAAGCATGTGAAATATTCATAAAAATGATATAATCACATTAATTAAAGTCATTAATTCATTAAATTACTTTCGTTTTTTATGGTAATGTTGACAAAAATATCTATGATGATAAATTCTTACTATCTTTATTACTATTTCATAATACAAATGGTGACTGACGGTAAAATTCTGAATCGCCAAAGGGTTTACTTCAAATTACATTTCTCTCTTCCTTGTGAGTTATAACTTTATTAAAAAGCTGTAA
>NC_051414.1:30864560-30864774 GCF_015228065.2 Penaeus monodon
GGACATAAGTTTCCCTAGGAGTCTCTCTCGGTGCGATTTTTCCCATACTCTGCATCCACGAGTATAGCATGGTGCATTATACCAGACCTTATTCTTACTCAAAACATTCATGCTTCTATAGATATAAACACTCCCTCGGAGCAGGTATATCTCAGTGGTATAGCGCTGGCTTTACAATCACAAAGCCCGGGCTCCGCATCCGACTAATCCTTCT
>NC_051414.1:30864845-30866209 GCF_015228065.2 Penaeus monodon
CTGTTCTACTGTGCTGCGAATCTGTCTACGGATATGGCATCAATCTGACTTAATGTTTCTTCCAAATCTGATTGCTAGGTGTCAACTAGTACACCCTAAGCCTTTGAATTGTTTGTGATGATACTGGCAAGGCGTGCCAGTAGGCGTAGTGTTGATAGCCGACAACACCAAATGTCTATATGGAATTGGAAGCGAGCAGTTGGCTGCGGTAGGAACCTCAATTCAGGCACTAAAAATCAACAGAAATATTGGTAACGGGGTAAGGGAATGCTAGCCAAAAGGTAGAGTCAGAAAGGTGATTCATGAACTGGACAGAAACAAACAGAATATAGCAGAAGGACGAAGGCTTACGTTAGGGCGTTGTAACTGGATAGGCTTAGTAGATATAGGTCACATGGAAGGCTATAGAACATGAAATGGACGTTAGTTTTATTGTAAATGAGGAAACTTTAAATTCGATCATAAACTGTGGAACGACATCAAACAGAACCATGGCAAAACAAAGTCACCTTATTGTAATTACTTTTTATAAACTCACAACAACACGAAAAGATGAATATGTCGAGGGATTCCATAACGACTTCGAAGAGACAAACAATGAAATTAACTGGAACGTTCTAATAATAATACAAGGCACCCGGGATGCAAAAGATGGACCTGGACTTTTTGAACAGGGTTATTTAGTACCTGGAACACGTGAAAGAGGGAAAAGGGCTCTTGGGTTTGCGAATTTGTAAGAAATACTGACCAACAGCCCGCAATCACAAGTTACCCAAAATATAATGGCGTTCATTTGCAAAAAGGTTTACATGCTGACAGATAAGAGGCTTAAGTCTAATGTGAAGATAAGCAAAACGAAATAATTTCCCTGGAGCAGACAAAATCGGCAATCATGACTTAGTCTTGATGACACTGCAGATTAAACACCCTCCCCCCCAAAAAAAAAGATTAAGTAGAGCAATATCATGAAATTTTAACCGACGAAAATATAAGTAAAGAAAAATCATTAAATTCAATGAGAACGATTAACTAAAGCAAAAACATTAAGTTCGACGTCAAAAATCTGGCTGATCCAAAAAGAAGAATAAAGGGTCAAACATTATAAGCTTGGAAAAAAAGCTTCTAAATGGCCAAACATACATGCGTGTCACCCACAAATGTCATCTGCGCTACTGGTTTCCCTTCCACGTTATATTCATGATGTACATAAGCCAGGGTACATGATACTACCGCCTAGGGTCTTTAGGATAACAGATGGACCTAGGACTGAGTTCGAAGACAAGATACATCGAATAAAGAATAAAGGCGAATAAAGACTTTGTGAAACGTTTTATATTATTTGTACTGGTTGAGAGTTTTTCACA
>NC_051414.1:30866490-30866792 GCF_015228065.2 Penaeus monodon
ATATTTTCCAATACCCGTTCATTTACATACAAATGTATAATGTCTCTTTTCATAGCCCAAACGCCTTGCTCCTTCCAAATTGCCCAATATATCTGGATGTCGCTTGCAAATGCATCTACGCTGCTAATTTCCATTTTCGGTGTCCATGATATACACAGACCATCATTTACGGTAACAGCACAGTACTTATCCCTGAGGGTATGTTGCTGACGGTAAGGACTTAGGAACAACAACGCGTAATATGAATAGATTAACCCTGGATTACGTTCGAAGAGGGAGTATGTCACTTGTATTTGCTTTTG
>NC_051414.1:30868319-30868410 GCF_015228065.2 Penaeus monodon
TCAACACAACAAAAACACAAAACATATATATGCTGATGACACGGGCTAAACATAAACCTACCGTTATTATGAAAAAAAATAATAAAAAATG
>NC_051414.1:30868537-30868606 GCF_015228065.2 Penaeus monodon
TATGTGATGGTTGATGTACATGTGTAGTTTAGTACACGTGCATCACTCGCATGCACGTGATGTTTTTGT
>NC_051414.1:30868840-30868930 GCF_015228065.2 Penaeus monodon
TTTGATGTTGTGCAGTGGCAGTTCATTCGTGACACTACACACATGGTCAACACAAGGCACGTCGCACTGGGTGTTGTTGCCACCGTTCGG
>NC_051414.1:30869356-30869433 GCF_015228065.2 Penaeus monodon
AATAAAAATTAACATGGGTGTATGGAGGCGTGCTCTATTTTCTTACTGAAACCATACGAGCCTCTCACTATTTTTAT
>NC_051414.1:30869486-30870286 GCF_015228065.2 Penaeus monodon
TTACAATTGCCTTTCTTACGGCAATAATGAATATAAAAATGACACACTTTGCTCAAAATGCAAAACCTTATCCCTTTGCCCCCCACCTGAAATATTCCGAATCAGCCACTGCAGTTAGGGATTTCATTATTGGTATTATTATCATTAAAGAATACGTTAGCATAAAAATGTATCTTTCATCATAATGACTCCTAACATCCACTGGATTTATTATTATTGCTGAGTAATTTATGTTCCCTTCACACGATTTCATCGAAAGATGACAATCAATTGCTGTTCGTCACAATTGCGAGACCATTATGATTTATCCCACAATTATTTCTTATAAATTAATCTCTTCCCATCTGACTTTCACTGTGCCTTCTAAAATTACTACCAACTCTTCATTTCTCTCACTTTTAGATTACTTAGTGGTTTATTTCGGTAGTTTACCCTACAGAAATCCACCGTTTTCTGTGATGTTTCTGCATCGTTTTCTCCAAAGAGTACGAATGGAGAAATGTCTGAAATAACTATTTTAACATTTTAATATCTCGATTGATAGCTTAATCCTCTACCATTTCTTGTAACTCATCTTAACTGATTGTTTATTTACAAATTTCGTCTTTCACGTAGACGGATTAGTTACAGCAGTATTAAAGGCAAATGTTGATTTGCATTTATATATAATGGAGGTATGTTACTGGTGCAATTTCTTTAGTGTGTAGTGTTTTTTATGCCACACATGCATTCATGAATTATATGATCACCCTATAGTAGTATGAGTAGAAATGGGTGTTGGAGAAGCAGAATAATAATCC
>NC_051414.1:30872381-30872734 GCF_015228065.2 Penaeus monodon
TGTAAAATAAAGTAAATAGAAGCAAAATAGTACTACAGTAGTTTCAATCCTAATGGCAAGGCATGTTATATCTTTCTATCATTTTGTCTTTTACTTCTCTTTTTCTCATCCTAATAGTTCCATTGTTATAATATCAGCTGCTGAGTCTGCAACGATGCACAATAACTACATAAAGACAAGCATGCAAATTTATAGTTTTGCAAACTTGAAAGGAAATTACATTTTTTCCATACTGATGATATCCCAAATTCAGATTTCATTGAAGCTGCAAGTTATAACAACAGTCTGATTATGTACTACGAAGATTCAATGTCTAAATAACTATGCAATACTTTATTTCTGGAATTTGACTA
>NC_051414.1:30873050-30873727 GCF_015228065.2 Penaeus monodon
CATGTTCACGTGCTCCAGAGACGACTACTGATTGAGGTTCAATGGCATTAATTATCAACATAATGTGAGAAAACAAATATTTGTTTAATGTATATATTTTTATGATGAACATAAACAAGACTGTACTACTGCCTTTGTCAAATCTGCTATGCTTTATGATTATCTATCTTTTTTTCTTTTCTTTTTTTCCCCTTTAAATGTACTAATCCTGTGGTTTGCTAAGGCATAATGAATGATTGCCTGTGTTTAAACACACTAATGCACATGAAGTTACTTCTCACACCTGACAGTTCTGGTAAAAAAAACTTTCCCACAACAAAATCATCCCCAATCAAACCCTAATGAAACCTTTTAGTTATTTTTATATAAAACATGAAATTTTAATCACAAGAAAGCAAGCACACAATATAAAGCAAGTACCTGTCCACCACTCTTTCCTCGACCATACTGTCGTCCCTCGATGAAACCTGCATCCCAATCAGTTCGAACTATGCGATCATCAAGGCGAGTTCCATTGATGTACCTCATGCACTGCTCCGATTCTTCCCTGCAAAAGAGAAAAGGGTGAGAAATGAATCAATTATGATTATGAAATTGGTTATGTTATTATTATTACTAAACAATTAGTTAACCCTTTGAGCTGGGATGCATGACATAATGGAATGTCCACAGTTATC
>NC_051414.1:30874032-30874140 GCF_015228065.2 Penaeus monodon
GCATGGTATATACATATACTGCATACAATGAGTCAAATCTTTATTACCATTAAAATATACTTGCAAAATGGATTTATTACAATTTACCTCAGTAAGACATTTATTTCC
>NC_051414.1:30874175-30875227 GCF_015228065.2 Penaeus monodon
ATTCCTTAAATATCCTTTTATTCTGGTTCTTTATCTAAGGAAGTTAATTAGCTTAACAGGTAGGCCACTCACTAAACAGGTACAAAAATTCTAGATATAAAACTAGAAATCTTATTTCTGGTTTCATTCTTAAAAGACAAGCAGAACAAAATGCCTATCACTGATACTAACTCAAACACCTTCCACATGTTTCTAATACTTTCTTTACACCATATAATGGACAGTATGTAGCTGTGACATGTCAAAGTGGATGCATTACATATTGCTCCCATATGGAACAAAAGTAAATGACACGTTTGCTTATAGAGCAGTGATGATAAACAAAGCATTAAAAGTCAAAATGTAGTGGTAATTGGCAGACAGTTACTATCTCATGTGGTAAGGCTGACCTAAAACCACACATATATGGGGTTTATTATCAAATACTATGGATGATTAAATTTACCTTGTAAAATACTCAACAAAACAAAATCCACATGGGGTTCTCTTAATCTTGTCAAGCCCCATAATGATCCTCTTTACATCTCCAGCACGGCCAAACAGCTCATAAAGTTGTTCTTCGGTAGTGTAAAAGGACAGGTTGCCCACATACAGCGTGCTCGTTGTGCGTAAGAGTCTTTCTTGCTCGGACCGTGAACCCTGTAAAAAAAAATTAAAAAAGACTAGTGTTGGTCTTAAACTATTGGTCTTAAGCACTCTAAATATTGTTACCATTATTGTTGAAATTTGTGAGGTGAGTCAGAGTTTTCTAGACAGATCATTTAAAATAAAATCCAAGGATTTTGGCCATTCCTGGCATGAGGCACAGAAATTTCAGCAAGAAATTTCAGAAATTTCCCAATTGTATGAAATTAAGATTCAGTTTCTTTTTATGGCAGATTTTGTCTTCTTGTTTTTGAGACACTACATAAAGTTTATATCAACCAAACAAAAAACAAAAATCACTGACTTACTGGTTATCCTTTATTGGTTTGGTTTTGTTACCAAATGACAGACACTTCATACCAATTACAGTTTCCAAACAAACTAAATTTTGTCAATACCAGGCATAA
>NC_051414.1:30875267-30877065 GCF_015228065.2 Penaeus monodon
CATTTCAATCTTATATAGAAGAAGACTGCATAGTTTGACTTGATTTTGAACTAATCACCATCATTTGTTCTGATATACCCAAACTTAAATGTGCATTTGCTTTCTTTACCAGCAATAAACACCCTATTGGTATATCTGCTTGATATCTTGAAAGAATATAGACAAGATAAACTGGAATACAACTAAATTTTGCACTCTCATTTAAATATAATAATTGTGGATACTTTCCATATATATATATATCCATTAACTACTGTGAAATTCCATAGTTTTAACAGAACTATTTAAATTAATTTTTTCGTAGGTGTTATTACCTTCTTGTTTCAATCTTTACACTAAGTTAAACAGTTCTTCCTATTGGTCTATTCATGTTCTGTTCTTTTGTCAAAATGTTTTGTTTAAGAACAGATGTACTGTTCTTTCTTCTATACATTCCAACTTTAATCAAGGGAAAACAAACAAGTAAAGGATACATAGGACTGTGTTTCTAGTTTAGCAACTTGCAGAGTTGGTAAAGTGGAGTTTACTGAATGTTTTGTATAGCTGCTTTGTTCTCTTAGCTGTGCACTTGAACTTTCCAGTCTGATTGCTCAAAGAACAGGACCTCATATCAACATACATAGCACCCCAAATACTGCACTTTTGAAAGTGCCAGTACTGTAGCAGCTTTCTTAGGCTATTTATTATAAACTATAAAATTAAAGCAGAAATAATCTTAACCTCAAAAGATTACTGTTCTACATAAAACCATTACATAAATTCCACACGGGAGTAATAAGCAATAACAATTTCAACACAGTATTGTGTAATTCCTTGTTTATTCTAATTGGTTTCTCTAAGCTAATAATATGCTATTTGTCAGATTTGTGTTCTCATATAACTGGCTGAATAAACACATGGTCGTTTTTACATATGGGGACCAATGGGATAAAGTGAAAGCTAGTATTTATCATTCAACAACAGGTTAGTATGTCTGCATTGATGGCTTGGCAAGCTGCTAGGCTGGTTGAGAGCAACCCAGACTAGATACTTTATTATGTACACACAACATTACACGTTGCAAGCCTAGCTACAGGCAAGTTTTCTAATATTGGCTTTAACAAATATCTTTCCTTTATCAGTGGCTTTACACATTTACAAAATCCTCAACCAAATAATATGGTCTACCAAACACTCCGTAGGTATCAATATCCGTAGCCTCGAAACTGTTGGTCAGTGTTGATCAAAACCACCATAAAACATGAAATACACACCAAAAGTCGTTCTCCGGTGCCAATATTGTAAGTATCGACGATGCAGTGCTTCCAGCAACATTTAACGATAAAAAATAGCCATCATCTAAGAAATAGGAAAGACCATTTCTTACACACCATAGCACAAACATTCAATATTCGAGATTTCTCTACGCTGCTCACCTAAAAAATATACATATTTAACGAAACCTTACTTCCTAATTACGTTTTTATTATACCAACATATTAATCTCACCTTAAAATGTTGATCCCTGTATGAACTAAGCTCGGTACTGCACGGCTGAAGGTTCATTTTGGCGAAATTTGACTCTTTTCAGCAAGCGGCGGCGTTACTCGTCAGCTATAGTGTTTACGTTTTGGACATGTCTACTCTCAGGGGTTATGTAGGTAAATTATTAGGTCGCGTCAAAACGTTTACATCGTCTTTATCATGTGATTATTTCTTATTAATAACAACGAATATCAAGAATTAAATAGTTATGTGAGCTTCTTTTTTAGTGAAGCATAAAAGTGAGATTGAAATTTACGGCTCGTAATCCTATGGC
>NC_051414.1:30879286-30884222 GCF_015228065.2 Penaeus monodon
ATTTCATTCACCTCGGTGAGTTCAACAATTACATATTCTGAAGAGAAAGTGTATATGATTTTAGAAATACTGGACGTCTGTTCATGTTCTAAAAATAGACCGAAGTCACGCTAGTACCTCAATCCTTTTTTTTCACATTGTTATAAAAGTAATAAAATTATTGTAACTGTAATTCTTTTTCGTTTAGTAATCTAATGATATTCTCTCTCTCTCTTTTTGTTTTGCAACCTTATGGTAAATATCACGTATTTGCATTTTTTAAAAGGAATTTCCGTTCCATTTTTGACAATATTACACTTCATTTCAAACCCCCAGGCAGGTTAATGAAGAAATAATTTAAATTACGCCAAAATTACTAAATGCTGTGCACAACACAATCCACCAAAACTGCTTTGTATGGATTTTTATGATTTACAACCCAAAAACAGTCTAAAATACTCTAAATATACTAGAGAAACTCTCTCAGGAAGCCAGAACGATTATCATGCTATCTTATAACACATCCTCCATCTTATAATTTCACAATCATTAACTAAATCCACTCGGAAATCCCTAATACCAAAAAAATGTGATAAAAATTTATCCAAATATGCTTTAAAACTCCACAATAGATTAGTTTAGAATAGGGGAACGCGTCCCTCACAAAGGCAGCGTGAGTATCATGATATTTTTCAATATATTTTTTAAACCCATACACTTATAATGCGATACGAATTCATCAACATACCCCAGAATTCCTAAACTAATTGGACATTCGTAAAATAACCCAAAATACATTTCGAAAATCACTTAAATGAAGCTTGGCATAAAGAAAGCGTCCTTCGGGAGGCCTGGGCGAGTATCAAGCTATAACGCGTTCTATAACCTGTGAATTCACAATATAACACAACCAACCCCTTACGTATATCATGAAATCCGTAAAAGATATTTTAATCAACTAACTAACCTACAATTTCCATTAATAAATCCTAGAACAGAAACGCGTCCCCTGGGAAGCACGCAACAATACCAAGCTATCATATAACGCATCATACAGCCCGCAAAACTCAAAGCACGAATCTAAATCAAACTCCCGATAAAACCTAAAGCCCCTAACCATCCACACCATACCCCAAACACCCACAACACGCCCCAGGAGCCCCCAAAAGAGGGCAAAGAGTGCGAGGGGAGCCCCGGGGCCGGCGCGGGCGTTCGAAGGCGGCGCGCCGACGTCCGAGCGGAGCTTGAGCAGGCCGCCGCCAGAAGGATCATATTTAAAGGCGCCATATTGATTTTTATAATGTTTGGATAGGTGTGGTTGGGGATGGAGGTTGCTCAGAGGAAATCGGGGAAAATGGAATGACTCTTGAAGTCAAAGCACCCTATTCAACCCTGCCATATGGTGAGTTAGCGGCCCGAGAGCCCCGCGGAGGAGGAAGGGGGCGAGAAGACCTCTTGGGAAGACCTCTGGGGAAGACAGACCTCTTGGGGAGACCTCTTGGGAAGACCTCTGGGGGAGACAGACCTCTTGGGAAGACATCTAGGGACGACAGACCTCGTAGGAAGACAGACCCACTTGGAAGATTGACCTCTTGGGAAGACAGGACCTATTAGATAGACAAACCTGGGAAGACACGCCTCTTAGGAAGACCTCTTGGGAAGACAGTAGACAGACCTCTTGGAAGACCTTTTCAGGGCTGGAAAGGAGAAAAGGGGAGTTCCCAGCCCTCCTGTGAACACATTTAGGTTCCCTTCCCCTCCTCTTCTTCCCACTCCTATGAAACCCAAGACAGATTTTGGTGGGTGGGTAGCCTGGAAATTTTTTAGTGTTTTTTCCACCCTTAACTATTTTATTTTAATATTATAAGGCTGTGGGGAGTGTAACATTGGATGTTGGTGTAGGAGGGACAAAGTGTTTTATCTCCTGATACCCCAAGCCTTGCTGTTGCGGGAACCTAGGTCCTCGTTATGGTGCCAGGACGGTGGTCACGAACTGCCCGACAGTGGGTTGTCAGGAAAAAAATGTGGTGATTAGATGTCAGGTACCTCAAAAAATAATTGGCAGACAAGGTTTGCCTTGGGTTGTGTGATTGATTTTGTCCAATAATTTCTGTCATGCTATCCCACACTCCGTTTTAGTGCAGACCTTAGTAATTTTTGTTTGTGGGAAAAAATAAAACTTTATGGTGTGTGAATTGAAATTAAGGTGCATAATTTTCAATATATTTTGCAATTCTTACAGTGGGTGTGACAGCTGGAATATTATTGCTGAAAGTCTGGGAAAATTTTCGAGTGTTTGAGGTCATGAACTGAGAATTGTATTTGAAAAAGGTGACAATATTCTAAGTGGTGTAAACAAGTCTGTTTGGTATTGTTATAATAGAATAGAATGACAGAATAATTTGGCATTTTTATGAAATTAGAGAAATTGCAATAAATTTAAGAAGTGAGACTGTACCATATGCAGGTATGTGAATTCATAACGAAGTCTTATCTTGTTTTTTGAGGTTCTGATGAGTAATTGTTAGTATGTATATGTCTGTAAAGAATCAAGTAAATATATTATTAGAGAATTTGCTGAATTATCATGAATAGCTTAAGCTTATGTTAACTTAGCCTAGCAAGGGTTTTCAAAACTTTTTGTAATTGTTATCTTTTCTAGCACATTGGTAATAAATTAATATAAAAATAGTGATGTTAGAACTGAATCTATTAGAATGTATTATCTGCTAAGATTTTAATCTTGATACGGACTTAATACTTTGAAAAAAATTTAAAAAATCAGTAGTTAAGATTAAAGTAAATTGTAGAATCCTTCTCGCATTATCTTGAGTTAGAATATAACATTTGCCATTATTACTGTCATGGGACTCACTTTTCTAGCCAAAAAATGTACCTTGTGCATCATGAGTTTGAGATAGAAAACAGAATATATTCAAGTGGGTGTGGCTCTGTGGGTGTAGAATGTCTCCAAAAGTTAATGTATTTCATAAATTAACTCCCAAATAAGTGTGTATGAGTGGTTTAGTACTTTTATGCTTATTTGATATGCTATTTATATAATTCTTGAACCTATGATCACCTTTACCTAAGAAAAATCCCATGATTGCCTAGGCCTCCACACTTTCAGCATTCCAGCAAAGGACAACAAGATAGTTTGGAATGGTTCTGTATGTGATGGCACATTATGATAGAGACCTACAAGCTTAATCTTGGTAATAATGATACAAAGGTGCCGAGGCCTTTGGAAACATTTCAGTTCCTGTAGGTGTGTCTTTGATAAGTGCTTATATGTTAACATTAAAAGAATAGAAATAATTCACACAACATAAAGAGAAGGCCACAGTCACTTACCATAGTTTGCGAAGCTTTGTTTGTAGGTTTTACTCTAGTAGTAGTGTGGCATCTTCGTGTTGTGCACTGGCATCTCAGCTTTGTGCTCTGGCAGAGGCAAACAAACCTTTGCCGTTTATATGCAGGATCTGTAAAATATTTACACCTCTCAAACAACTTATTTGTGAAGAAGGAATGAATCCAAGTTTTATTTACCTTTCCATATGTGGGAAAGGTGGTTAGCCACTCCCAATGTTTGCATCTCAGAGGGTATGGATTGAGTAATTTAATACTTTCTTCAAAATAGAATTGTGCTTTAGGACATTCATGTTCAATATATCTCAGTACAGATAACTGAATTAAATGTGGCACACATGTGAAAACATCAAATCAAAAATTTTACCATCAAGTGTATGATATTAAATGATTATATCTATACAAGGGATGAGAATTTCCCACGTTAATGGAGCCTCAAAGGTTTTGATGACCTTGTCTTGTTTCTTCCCATTTTCTGAAGTGGAGAACAGTCATATCCAATGTCACATACAGTTCATGTACTACTGAACTGTTAAAATAGAAAATAATAATTTGAATTACTTAATGTTTTTGTGTCATACTGAGGTTTATATGCACTTCAGTCAAACATTGTATGCTATATTTATACCTGATATATGTTGCAAATTCTCTGTTGCTGTTGAAAGACTCATTTCAAAATTCCAAGAATTCATGTATTTCTTTATTATTTTTTTTATTATTGTACTGCACATTATATTTTTTTTTGCAATTGGTGTTTGTATTATAATTATTTGTTACCTTTATGGAATATTTTTTATATCTGTTTGCTTTTAGTGGTAGTCTTTCAGTTTTGGTCATATAGTTCAAAGTAAATCTAATGATTTCGAGTGAAATAAAGTTAAGAAAGTTACAAGTTAGATAAAGAACCAATAACAGTAAGACCTACCTTCCATCACTATGGCCCTGACCAGCATATGTGCATTTTGTCGAATAAAGAACCACTATAACCTCTATTATGCCAAAATGTATGTGGTAATAGTTTGTTGGTCATGACTAAGACACACAAGTCATGCAAGTTATGGCAATAACTTGCTTGCCTTCATCATAAAGCTTACTTGTTTTTATATTTTCAGTTTGCAGCAGCTTTGTTGTAAGTGTAGAATAGTACAGAATTCCATTGATCTATTATTTATTGTAATGTACTTGTCTGGACTGCTTGTCCCAAAACTGAAATTGAATTATAGAATTTTTAATTATTTTCAGTGTAGGTTTTCTGGTTATTGTTGAGAATTGTAATAATGATATTTTGTTATTACTGGTTATATAATTATTTTTGTGTCAGCAATTTTTTCCTTTCGTCATTGTTGTTAATATTAATAACATGATTCATCATTGCTGCTATTTTTATTATTGTTTATATCCATTTTCATTATCATTATTATTCAAATTACCATTCAATGCCTAGAATCTCTAATCTTCAGTAATTATAAGTAATTTTTATTAGCTACATTACAATAATTATTATTGTGATTTGATACTTTTTTATAATGCAAATAATATATGGGGTTCATTAGTAGATATTAACTTGTGAATGATTAGAACTGTAAGT
>NC_051414.1:30885507-30885623 GCF_015228065.2 Penaeus monodon
CACCAGCAATGGACTCATTGGTAATGTGCTGGAATTATTGTTGTGCAAAATAGAAAGTAAAGAAAATAGAAAGGAAGTAACATATACCAGTTGAACAAATTTTCATGACAATTAGG
>NC_051414.1:30885715-30885833 GCF_015228065.2 Penaeus monodon
TCTGTATTATTTCATTGTGAAGATTACATTTGAATTGTAAAATGAAACTAAAAAAATGTGTAGGTGATAGATGGTAATAGACATCTACATTTAGAAAAGAAATTGTGCGCTCATTACA
>NC_051414.1:30885864-30885971 GCF_015228065.2 Penaeus monodon
AAACATTGTGCATTTGTGTTTTTTTTTTGATAATGTACACTCAAGATGAACTCTGTATTTTTGGCATATATTTTACCACTATCATAGATTCATTAGTAATTTTATTA
>NC_051414.1:30886886-30887248 GCF_015228065.2 Penaeus monodon
CATTTCCTTTAGTCTATATGTGCCAGAAACCTGCTCCATACACTATTGAGTGAGATTTGATATTTTCTAATATTACCTTTATATTCTGTGCCAGAAACTTATACCATATAATTTATTTATTGATATTATAGTTGATATACCCTAACAATTCCTCTGATCTGCAGATGCTTTGGCGTGAACCATTCCGTGGAGAGGAAGCCAGTATGACGTAAGACATTCATGAAGAAGCCACCAGACTGAGAGTGTGAGGAGGGCCCAGCCTCGGGAGTTTTGTAAGTAGGCAGGAGCTTGTGGTACTCCTCTTTCTGATGTTATGAGGGTGTAGGTGAGGGGATGTTTATAACTAATCAGCTGCTTGTTGG
>NC_051414.1:30887430-30887662 GCF_015228065.2 Penaeus monodon
TAGTTGAATAGTTTGTATGGCTTATGGCTTTCCTAGGTACTGAAGTTTAGTTATAATAACTAAGGATTTTACTTTCATTGATATAGGAATAGTTTGTTTTATAACAAGTTATGGATTTTTGTGGTTTGGTGTTTTCTTTTGTATGAAGGGATGATTTGTTCATTCAGTAACTGTTCATGGGGTTCAGTAAGTTCCAACATGATTTTTTATTTGTGAAAAAGACTATTTAGCA
>NC_051414.1:30887689-30887936 GCF_015228065.2 Penaeus monodon
TTTTTCACTTTGGAAGAGTTGACAGTGAGTCTTTAGTCCTTTTCATTTATCTTATTCATGTAAATGAATTTAGAAGAGCATTAATCATCTTGAATGTTGTCTTAATTTTTTTAGTCATGAATCATAATATCAGAATACCTAATTAAACATCACACATAAGTTAGAGATTATATATACAAATGAGAAGAATGTATTAAACGTGCTACAACATTATGCTTTATATTTTATAATAGCCATGCGCATGCTG
>NC_051414.1:30887955-30888128 GCF_015228065.2 Penaeus monodon
TGCCTCTGCATAAAAAATTCTCATATACATATATTTATATCCTGTACTTGTTCTATTCTTGTGAACGAGTACAAGCACATACAGTTCTGCCTGCACTCACAAACACTACAAATAAGCCATGAAATTTATGTGAACAAATTGAAGATTAAAAGAATACTAGCAAAGTAAATAGG
>NC_051414.1:30888485-30889064 GCF_015228065.2 Penaeus monodon
ATACATGTGTTATGGATGTACTTGTCATCCAGATCACAAACACCTTACTTGGAGATTGTCATCAGGTTGTCAACTTGCAAAAAATTAGTTTCACACTGAAGAAATAAAAGAAAGAGGCCTTCAGCAACATCCGCAATCAATCGATAATGCTCAAGGCTCAATGGTCTAAGGTGTCTATCAGATGCAAGCTATTTTTGTTTCTTTGAGGTTGAGCGGGCAATATGATACATGCAGCAGGTACGGTACATTTTGTAATTATTCATGTGATTGGTCATGTAAAACCCTGTGGTCAAAACTTTTGCTGTTGTTAGGGAGCTATTTTGTTACGGCGTTGGTGCATCAGGTGACGGAAGAAAAAGATCGAATTTTGAGGGGAAATATATATGTAGATATTTACGCGATTTTTGTTGTTCATAGTTTTTATCTATAATTTTATCCTTTCATTGACTGGTGAATTATTGAGAAAGAATAGCAAATTCAGGATATTTTTGTGTAACACTGAATAGTCGTAGAATAACTGTGATTACACATTTTTTCTTGGAATCAGGAAATTAACCCTTATCTGACATAGTGGCCTGG
>NC_051414.1:30889524-30889834 GCF_015228065.2 Penaeus monodon
TGTTTGATATTTTATTTTGAATTTTTTTTTATCTTGATATGCTTTTGTAAATGGAAGAATCAGGTCCTCATTCTGTTGCAGTCTTAAATGATGGTATAAATTTCATATAGTATAATCAGTTAGACTTGAGTTTAAAATACATCCGAAGAGTACGTGTAACATTGTCAGTGTAAAGAAAAGTTTTTCCCTTAATTTTTATGAAAATTTTTGTTTTTCTTCCAGAAGTTTGTTTCAAGAACTTTGTAATGGACAAATGATTCAGTAATTTTTTAATGAATGATTAATTAGTCCCAGCTTGATTAACAGAAAG
>NC_051414.1:30890031-30890486 GCF_015228065.2 Penaeus monodon
TTCATGAAATTCAATTCAATAATTAAATTTGTAGGTACTGAAGTAGAGAGACAGTGAGAAGTAGTGTGTCGAATGATAAAGAAACCTATACCACTTTCTGGTCATTGTACCTATCTATAAAATCAGCTGGTTGTTTCATAAGTATTCCTGTAGCTTCTCCTTTTTCTCTAAAGATATTATGAATATTGAAATAAAATAATCATTGACTAATTTAAACTTTGCCGAACAAAAGTTTTGCAATTTGTTTATAGTTGATTTCTTATACATGTATTTATATTTGGTTATGATGGCAGAAGCGTTCATCCATTTTCTCATATAATGAAAGGCATATTATCCCATATAGGAAACTAACACCATATAATAATCAATTATCATGTGAGAAGCATAATAATTCTGCATTCTAATAGTTTTTAGTTGAATATATCAAAGGAAAATCTTGTGTATTAGAACTTGTG
>NC_051414.1:30890535-30892968 GCF_015228065.2 Penaeus monodon
TGGCAAGGAGCTGTAGTAAGAATCTATTAAGGAATACAGTACACACTTACATTTTGAATGGAACTTGACAGTACTATTGACTTCAGGTATTCACTTCTAAACATTAAAGCATGTTGTTATTTGCACTTTGAAAATACAAAGAAAAGAATAAGATATAGAATGATATGGGGTGATTATAGGGAGTGTTACACCAAGGTCCTTATTTATCCCCCAAATTATAAATAAATCACATTTCATAGAATTTGCAGTTCATTAGCAGACTTATTTTTATGGCCAAAATTTCTACAGGATGCAAAATTATTTTGATACAGAGATTCATCCTGGCTTATACTGTCAATGATAGTCATAACAAAGGAATTTTAAACTGAACATTTTATCCTATAACCCATAATGAATGCTCTAAGTAAGTCATAGTCATGTATGCAGATTGCAGGGCAATATTATCAATATATATTGACATACATTGACATGTTAGTTTTAAAGGGGAAAGAAGCTAATGGTGTAATAGTAATAATGCTACCTGACTTGTGATTACAGTTAATAGGTCATAGATTTTATGTGTTATTTTACTTTGTGATCTACTACAGTATTTCAGACTGTCTGAGCTGACAAGCTTCAGATTTTGTGTGCAGGTTCCTCACTTGCCTAGTCTTGCACTGCATTACAGATGGTTTGAGAAGTAGGATTATTTCTTTTACATATCTTACCCACACAAATGTGTTACATTTTTCCATATTTTTTTGGGGGGAGAAAGGAATTTGATTAGATTAAATTATGTTTACTAGCAAGTTACAGTAAGTAACCCAATGGGACAGGAAGATATTATATGCATACACTTATTGGTAAGTAGTATTGCCTAAAGAAAACATAACCAATCTTGATCAAATGATTATATTGATATAATTACTAAAGTGCTGTTTCTACATGTTACACACATCATTTTTGAGTATAGTGAAGTATTATTCCCCATCTTTGTCATATTTTTTGGTCTTATGTGTATCACTACCACATCAGTGCTAAGACTTTGTTGTGTGGTCCATCTAGATAATTTTCAAGTGAACTTGCAAGATCTGCTTCTTCTGTCAAGATTATACTTCTGTAGAAATCTTTCAACATCTTTCAAGAGCATTGATGACTTATGAGGTTTATTTCATTAGAAGAAAAGGGAAAATTCTTTTGATTAGGGTCAGTTTTAAGTCTGATGCTTAACATGGTATGTATTGTGGTATTTTTGAAGAAATATAGATTTGTAAGGAGGGTATTTTTCCTTAGAGATTATCTATACTTTGCTCCATATCCTTCCAATGTATTTATATGCAAGAATCACATTAATGACAGTTACATGCATGAATTATGCATTTCAATCAACATTCTATCTGGAAATCATTGTAATGCTTTCAGTACTATTACTCCATTCAACATGTATTTCTGATATAAGGTGTTTAAGTAGTACATACATACTTTATTGGGGAAGAATATAGCAGAATGGCTTTTCTTTGTGTAGAATATTGTTGATGAATATTAAGATACATCCAGATTTTCACAACTACAAATTCAAAGCAATGAAAATTGTGGTGTATGTGCAATCTTATCTGTATCAAAGATCAATTTTCACATAAAAAATCTTGACTTATCTGTTATCAGTTTGACGTTTACACTCATGAACGAATTATGTAAGTATAACTCTGTGTGAAAGGTTTGCAAGTGTTTCATTTCATATTTTGTCCCCATAGTGAACATTAGGTATATTTCTTTGCATATTTATTCTGTTCAGATCTTGTTCTGTTTCACTAGATATGAGTTTTGAGAATAATCTATATTGATTTCATAGGAAGTGGAAGCTTACAGGTATGGAAAGTCATTGTTTAGTTCTTTTGCTCTATATTCACACAATGAATGGTTTGTTTTTTTGCCTGTTCTAAATAAATTTCACAGTAAAGATTACACATTTCCTTAGACTTCTGACACTCGGATGGGAGATCTGAGATGCACATTGTTTAGACAGTGCCTTGTTTTGTTTTCTTGCATTGGGGCATTTCTTTATAATATATAGATTAATTCTCAAGTTTGTCTCTTGCATTGTGGTTACAGGAAGTGAAGAATTAGAAGATAATGAATATAAATTAAATGAAAAATATTATGAGCATGTCAATTTAGGTGACTCATTCAGGTATCACACAGGATGTAGATAAGTTCATGGCAAAGACATGAGTCATTTTCTGAGAGGCTGTGGATTCTAACCTCTCTCTTTTTATTATATTTGCAAACCATTTATTTGAGAACTTAATTTCATGGTAAATGCTGTAGTGCAGGATGAACAAGGTTCATTGTAACAGGTTTAAGGTGTGAATGAAAATGGAAAGTGCTTCACAAAGCAAAAAATTCTGATTCTCGCTAATCTGTTCACTACATATACTGTAGTACAGACTGCAG
>NC_051414.1:30893040-30893164 GCF_015228065.2 Penaeus monodon
TCTTTATTTTATTTCTTTAATAGATACAAGTGATTACCACTAACCATGTAAACTGCATCAAAATTATATAAAGATTTAATTACATGAAAGTTGTTAACATTCTTATGATATGCATTAGTAGGGG
>NC_051414.1:30893215-30893580 GCF_015228065.2 Penaeus monodon
GCAAGCATGCATATACACCTAGGTACATTAATCATATTAATGTAAATAAAAGCTCATGGGCCAAGATTAGTAATTTCTGTAAGGAGTGATGATTATATGTTGCAATCTAGAATTATCATAAACGAGACACAAATAATGAAGGGGACAGGATGGAATGATAAAAAGGTCAAAGACAGTTATAGAAAGCACAAGAGACAAAGAAATGGAGATAGGATTTTTTTATGAGATTATCATCATGGCATATACAGGATGCAGGTGAAAGGTAGGGCTAACTCTTCATGGAAATTGTAGTGTGCTACAGATTCCATGAAGTTGGTTAATTTTGCCCTTCACCTTTGCACTGTGGCAACCCATTTACAAAATAA
>NC_051414.1:30893838-30894485 GCF_015228065.2 Penaeus monodon
GTAAAAATCATGGGAGTTCTAAACGTTTTGAAAGTGGAGATGTGTAGAAAGAAAGGAGGGTTTGTAAAGTATTGTTACTAGTTGCAAAAAAAAGTAATAGGGACATTCTATAAAAGTTGCTTTCCTCAAGAAGGGTAAAATGCACTTCTTAAACAGGTGAAGAGATTTGGTTATTTGGTTAATATTCCTAAAGAAAAAAAGAAACATAAAAGAGGAAAACTAGGGGCACAGACAGAAAACCTAGAGGGTTCTGAATATGATTTTTTCTTGGTTGTAAATTTCTGAGGCTGAGAGAAAGGGAATCATTTGTAATCGTTTTGCAAGATAATGGAAACAGGAAAAAAGATAGAGGATAGAGACAGGGACAACCAACGGAGCAGAGAAAATCTAGTCTCCTACTCATGAGTCACACTTAGCACTCTTATGAACAGCATATGAAGAAGATACATAAATTCTCTCAGCCATTCATGCCATCCTTTTTGTCACCATTCACACGGGCAGCAGCTGCTGAATCATCTCCCGCATGTTTGTAAAAAGGGTCCACAGAGGCATTCATCATCAGCCCATTCATATTTTTTTTTCTCACAATCGTCTTGCCCTCATCCTGTTTGGTGCCTGTGTAAGTTTAGATAGATACCATTCCAAGT
>NC_051414.1:30894956-30896163 GCF_015228065.2 Penaeus monodon
CTTTTCCATCTAGTTTGTGTACCCATATGTCAGTGACCCCCCTTTTCTATATGTTTAGCCATTTATTCATTCTGTCGTTCACACACCTTGTTTTACCAAATTACCTTCTCACATTTGTTTTTATTCATACATGTATGTTATGCAATGGGAATCCGAATACTTAATAGATACAGTCGTATATATCTACCCAAGGCTTTCTCGTTCTCTCGTTTTGCGCCTCTGCACAAGTGTGTCCATCGGTCAGTGACCTTTTTTGTGTTGTTCATGTTTTATTTTAACGTTTTCATTATTTCGTTATGTTACGTAAATTGCTGATGGCGGCTGAGATATATAACTATTGAAAAAGGAACACTCGTTTTGCTATTATACATTTTCTGATTTTATTATTACTTATTTACATAGACAAAGGGAATTAAGTATTTTGATCAGTGAATGAGAACACAGACTATACTGTATATTATTTGTGACAACTTTTATGCAATGGTGGTGGTCGATTTAAGTGCAGTTTCATTTTTATTTTTATTATTTGTAGTAAGCATTCACAATCACATTAATAATATCTAGGATGACATTTATAATCTACTAGTAACACCAAGATAGCATAACACAACAAACAAAGAATTGTGAATTGTTTTTTCTCTTCCGATATGTAAAAAATGTATGCCTGTATGTCATGAAATGCCTCCTGGAATTATTGTATAATAACGTAATCTCATAAAGATAAAGTTAGACACGCATTTTCGCGTAATCACGTCACATTTTCTAAGCAGATACAGAGGAATGTAAACAAAAAATCAAAATAGAATGAAATTGAGTGTGCGTTGCGTCGTTGAATTGCTATGTAGTGACCCGGTCTTCATAACGCAACGAGATTCTCAATGAGTATATCCACGTCATAGCTGTTAGTTTAGGAGATGAATAATGGAAAAAAAGTGAATTAAATCTGTCATAGCGGATATCCAGGAAGCTTAGTAACAAAAACACAATGTACATTTGCCAGTCATTCCGCCAAGATTTTATTTTTTATAATTTTTTCACTTGACATTAATGTCATTTTTGTTGACGTTTATGTTACATAATGACAGCAGCGTCGTAAAGAACGTGTTGCGTGTTATTTCTTGCATTGAAGTCGTTAAGTAAAGTCGTTTCTCGCCATATAACGGGATGTTTCTTGGTCATCACTCCTTGTAATGATAACAGGATTTGA
>NC_051414.1:30897002-30898339 GCF_015228065.2 Penaeus monodon
CTATCTTTTATGGTTGGTTAACTGGACATAACCGGTGGCTGTGTTTTTTCCTTCCGCGAAAGATTCCGGAAGTGCAGATTACTAAACACAAAACCCAGTATTACATTTTCCCGCGGCTTTCGGTTTCAGACAAGCTGTCTCGCGGTGTCACAGTTAAATCCCTCCAGAAAGGATTTAGCGATAAGCGGATTTAGCAAAACAGATAATGAAATTCGAAGGAGATACGTTTAAACTCGACAAGAATTTCAGTTTGGACGAAAATGAGATAGTGTTCGTTGAGTTTGTCTTCACGTTTTTGACATTTTGCTTCGAATTCGTCTCAGGTTTGACCTTCAAAAATGTTTTCAACTTGAATACAATTTCATTTATATGATAATCCATCGATACTTAATTGTTTTTGTTGTAAAAGTATAAGAATTCTGGAATGCTATCCTTATAGACATTGCCCCACGGGATAACAGGTATATCCGTTCATGCTTGATTGTTTTGCTGTTAAATTTGATATTTAGATGAAAGAGGGAAGTGTTATGCCGTCGAGGTGTGCGGGAAACGTGAGATAGTGTTGAATATAAAGAGTAAGGTGTTAGCATCAAGTGGTTTTTGGTTTAAGAGGGAGTACATAGAAGTGTGTATGAGTGAGTGGTTTTGTGTGGTTGCGTGTTGCTTGTGTGTTTTCTCTTTCGCTTATGTTGTATTTGTGTGTGTTGCATTGTGAGAAAAGCAATATTGGCGAAGCCAAAGGGAACCAAAGGGAATAAGGAACAGTATTGCCATTAGGGAAGATGTGTGTGTTTCAGCAAATGTTTGTTGATGATAGAGCATAACGCAAGTGTGAGTTTGTAGCTGTATACGAGTTGTTGGAGAGAAGCCGTTTGTTCGGAACTTTGCTTTCCCTATTGACCATAGTAACAATCACAATTTACGATCGAGCTAGCCTAGGCCTAAATAAAAATGCAATACAGTTTTCAAAAACCGAATTACGTCAGATGATATACCCTCCCGAGTGCGAATCAGACTTTTTGGAATGCAAGAAGGCGATCCGATCCTCCTGAGCATGTGCCATCTTCATTGTCATCGAACGCACGCACGGGATAGTGCGCGTCTCCCGACATGTGGGTCACCTTGCTTTTGCATCATCGCTGCAACATGCCTGGTTTTGCATGCCAATCGCCTTCTGTGGGGGTCGACGTGTCTTCTGTGCCGGGTACTAGCTGGCCCGGCGTGCGTCGTCGGTGTAATTCGGTGTCTTAATAAGGCGGCCATTGGTAGGCTGTGCGGAGCCAGAACCAGCTAGGAAGTAAGGATCTTTGGTTGTGGTTAGGGAGAGAAAGAGAGAG
>NC_051414.1:30898496-30898828 GCF_015228065.2 Penaeus monodon
ACCAGCATGCATTATAAGAAAGAGAGCTTGGCCCGACTCACCCTGCCCAAAACGCCTTCATTCATGGCCTCCCCGAGCGCGCGCGCCGCTCCGCCGGGCCTTCCGGTGCGTTCCCAGGCCGGCGCCGCGCTGGCAGGGCGTGGGATTCCTTGCGGTCATTCAGTATTTGTCTGTCTGGGAGGGAAATGGCTGCTTTTCGTTTTTATTGCTGCTTTTTATTTAAGAGAAGATGGACGTGTATGATCATCCCTTGATTTTTTTACTTGGTGGCGCGCTAAGTGTCGTAATACATGGTACATATTAAAAGATGATCTACAGTGATACGACCGATG
>NC_051414.1:30899284-30900419 GCF_015228065.2 Penaeus monodon
TACGAAAGCGCCAATCCCTTTTAACTTGCTGCAGCTTGCATACGTCCTCCGTGGAAGGTCGCACGTGAACAGGAACTCGGAAATTAAAGTTAAACGGTTTGAGGGAAAAATATGAATAAAGAACTGAATAATTTTAGACGTCTGACAGATCGTATAAGATGGGAAAATTGTGGGTGAAGAGCGAATATTTTTTGGGTGTCTGTGTGATCGTATACAAGGAATGAATGAAAACTTTTTGGGACGTCTGTTTGATCGTATGTGATAAAAAGGGAATGAGTGAAGTTTTCCTTGTTTTTCTTGTGATCGTATTCGAGAAAAAAAAATGTGAATGAAAAATTAATAATTTATGGACGTCTGTGTGATTGCATTTGACGAGAGAGTATGAAATATTAATGATACTTTTGGATTAATGAAATCGTATGCGATGAAAATGCTATGAGTAAAGAGTGAAGAATTTTTTGGACGCCTCTGTGATCGCATTGGAATAAACATATAATGAATAATTTCCCAAAGTCTGTGTGATCGTATTCGAGGAAAAAGTATGAGTGAAGAATTAATGATTTTTCGACGTCCATATAATCTTATTCGTGGAAAAAGTATGAATTAGGAATGAGTAATGTGTGAGCTTGTACTTACTGGTCGAATCTTGGCTTAGCGTTTCGGTTCATGGATTCGAATCCTTGTCTGGCGTGATTTTTTTTTTTGTGAATATAATTCTGTTTACGTTGCACTCCGATTATTTGCATATTTTTGAGTATTTTTTCGCCACTCTTTCAAAAAAAGTGGATTGGGTTTCGCTCATAAGCAATATATTATTTTGTCAGAGTGATATTATCTCGTTTAGGTAAAACTTCAATTTGTTCATTCTTAAATAAGGAAACAAAAAATTGAAAGCGTGGCTTCCAAACGTTATCTTATTTTGTGAGAATCATACTAATTCTCGCTCAGCATTTTCTCACCAAACGTCTTTTGAATAAACTTAGTGGTATTCAGCAGGTGTTGCCAAATGCACACAAAACCTTTCCCGTCCGTTAGGTAATCGTTGCCAGGTCTTTTGACCGACGGTATCCTGTTTTCTTAGAAGAAAAAATAGTTTTGGTAATATTTGAACGTAAATATCATTGGGGTTGTTTAT
>NC_051414.1:30900611-30900803 GCF_015228065.2 Penaeus monodon
AAGATACATTTCAAGCGTCTCCGTCTCTTTTTATCTTAGGGTTACAGTTATAATGTGGCCTTGAATGGTAAAACAGTTTCGCATTCTCATGGGAAATGAAGATAATGATGATAGCCATAATGATAAAAACCACATAAGCACACCAATTGACCGAGAGGCAGACAGACATACGCACACGCACGCAAACAAATG
>NC_051414.1:30900946-30901096 GCF_015228065.2 Penaeus monodon
AAATAGACACATTTATAACGTGTTCCTAAGATGGATGCGTATTAGTAATATTTTGGTCGCTTAACTGTATAGAAATGTATTATCAGTCTAGATTTTGGTAAGCAATGAAGGTATAAAAAATAAAGCAAAGTTAATTGTATGCATATATAT
>NC_051414.1:30901158-30901297 GCF_015228065.2 Penaeus monodon
CGATTAATGAATAGATAATAGGTTCGCATATACATGTATAAGCATACTAGTTAACATACAATTACTAATTTCATGTTTTTTTTTTTCCTCCCCACCCCTCTTCCCATTCGCCCCAACCACGCCCTTCCCCCACGCCCAT
>NC_051414.1:30901371-30901665 GCF_015228065.2 Penaeus monodon
ACGCCCACGATCTTTGTCTTTCTCGTTCCTATATCCTCCGCCCGCGATCTGTATCCTGAATCCACTGGCACCCCCCCCCCCCGCACAACACATACACTCATCCCCCCACCACACACACTTATCCCCCCACACTCATCCCCCACACCCTACACATACTCTCATCCCCCCACACATCCTAATCCTATTCATTCCTAAATCCTACCAACCCCATACTTTACCTCTCACCCACCCCTCCTTGGTTGCCACAACCACCCCACACAACCGGCCTCATTCATCCCTCACCCCACACACATA
>NC_051414.1:30901716-30902010 GCF_015228065.2 Penaeus monodon
AACAAACGCCCACACCCCCACACCAAACGCCCAAAACCCCCACACCAAACGCCCACCAAACAAACCCACGCTCCCCTACCAATCACCCCCTCCCTGCCCACACCAAACTCCCATCCCCCCCACCCACCCCCCACCCAAACGCCCACGCCCACAGGTGTTGAGGGTGGTAGAGGGCGGGATATGAGCACTTGGACAGAAAGGATGCAACGACGAGCTGCCACCCTGGGCAATGTGGTCACCGCCTGTGGCCATCCCACCGTACCATACCCTCGCAGGCTCGAAAAGTAAGTCCAG
>NC_051414.1:30902644-30902726 GCF_015228065.2 Penaeus monodon
AAAGGTAATCCTGGTCGTCTTTTCTTCTCTCTCCTTTCCCCTTTTTTTGTGTGTGTATTTCTTTACTTTGTTATCCTTCTCA
>NC_051414.1:30902766-30902842 GCF_015228065.2 Penaeus monodon
AATGGACACTTTTTTGTATTCTATTATTGTTTTAGTTTACAAATACAGATCTGGAAATGGTTGCAGTGACGGTAAG
>NC_051414.1:30903204-30903400 GCF_015228065.2 Penaeus monodon
ATTTCTGCTGGTGTTATTTTTTTTCCTGTTTATTTTTTTTACTGTTTCGTATCGGTACTGGGAAAGTAATGCTAATGTTATTATTTTTGTTATTATGTACTCTTTCTCCGCATTACGAAATTACATGGCGTTACTCAAGAATTGATGCTTGTGAATAGGGAAGAATAAGATGGGGGGGGGGATAAAGGAAGTAATG
>NC_051414.1:30903587-30904356 GCF_015228065.2 Penaeus monodon
TAATGACGCTGGCATTTCGTCTCGATGTTTATTTGCCTCGACGAAGATGCCGTTCATTGACATTTTCTCGCGGTTGACGATGAGCAAGTTAGGTTGAGCTGGTTGCCGGCGCTCTTCCTCGCCTGGTGAAGCGGTGAGGTGCTCTGTGATGGTGTTCTGATCGTGTCCGGGCGGTGTTCTAAAGCGGGGATGGTGACGTGGTTTTTGACGGTGTTTTACATATAGTGTTCGGATTGTTTAGCGTGGTGTTTCAATACATAATGTTATGTGTTGTGACCCATTGGATTGGGATTGTGTGTGGGGGGGAGGGGGGATGCTGGGGAAAGAGGGGTAAGGGATTAGGGAAGGAGGTGGATAAGGGGCTTTGTTGGGGAAGATGGTATGGGGAGGATTTGGGAAAAGCTAGGGTAAGGGGGATTCAAAAGGCTATATTTTGGGTCTTTGGAAAGGAGATGGACAGAGGAGCAAGGGGGGGGAAGGGGGGGTTGAGGTAAAAAGGGGGAGGGGGATAGAAACTCTGGAGGAGGGGCTACTGGGATGGGGAGAGGGGGGTATAGGGCCGGAGGAGCGGGTTATTGGGGTAAGGAAAGAGGAGGGGTGAGAGCTGGTTTCTATGGGGTCTGGGGAAGGAGGGGGAGAGGAGGGGATTGTGGGGCTGAGGAAGTAGAGGGGAGAATGGGAGAGGGGGGATGGAAGGAAGGGGGGTGGTATCACGGGGCAGGTAACGTGTGGGCGGCTCGCGGAATGGAAGGAAAGAGTGGAAGTGGAT
>NC_051414.1:30904397-30904742 GCF_015228065.2 Penaeus monodon
AAACTCATGTAAATTCTTTGGGGTTTGAGCCTAAGATGGATCATAGTTCTTGTGAGGCAACCCTCACTACCCCTCCCTCCAACTCCCCATCCCTCCCCTATGCCCGTTCTCTTAACCCATTTGTGTTAATTACAATGAAACTCCCTCCCCTTTCCCCGTTCCCCTCTCCCCTCTCCTACCCTTTAGTAAAATGATGCTGTGCGTGTTTCGTGCGTTCCTTTCCCCTGACGACACCTGCTCCCCCCCCCCCCCCCATCACTCACAGCTGTTGTGTCCCGAGCCGTCGTGACATTATCCCTCCTTGAGTAATCTCGCGAGAGACTTCAACAGCGGCAAGTCTGGTTC
>NC_051414.1:30904783-30904956 GCF_015228065.2 Penaeus monodon
GTCCAACAGCGCGAGTGTGGCGACATTTGGTACGTGAGAGAGCCGGCAGCGAGGCGTGAACTGACACTGACTGGCTACTCTGCGCCAGCCAGGCTGGGTGTGCTTCAGTATTGGCCTTGTCTCCCGTGCGTGTGGAAGCCCCGCGTGTGTGGCGTCGCCGCGAACCTCGTGTG
>NC_051414.1:30905006-30905199 GCF_015228065.2 Penaeus monodon
CTTCCCGTTTCTCTCTCGAGCCCCTTGCGGTACGCCACACCTTCCTGCCACGTCCTTTTTTTGAAGTTTTGCTCCTGCAGGAGTGGACACAGGCCCTCGCCCACCACCAGCAGCTGTGTGTCTGAGGGAGGAGGGCTCGGGGGCGTTTCTGTGAAGGGCGTGGAGGCCTCGGCACTCGCGCACGTACACACGA
>NC_051414.1:30905220-30905525 GCF_015228065.2 Penaeus monodon
AAATCTGTTCGCGAGCGGCGTCACAAGCGAAAGGAAATTAACTGTCGTCGTCGTCGTGTTGTGCCTTCCGTGTTCACCGTGCACCTTGAGGCGGTCAAGGAAGACCAAACCCGCTGGAAACAGGTGCAGGCTCGAGGAATGAAACCCTTTGGTGAGCGATCGGAAATGGTTGTGCGAAAGTTCTTTTCTCCTGTCATGTGTCTGATTGATTTTAGTGCAAACAAAATAAACGAAAGTGTAAAAAGAGAATAACAGTGACAATATTACTCGGTTGTTGTGAACTTGGATAAAGCGCCGTGAGCTTC
>NC_051414.1:30905565-30905758 GCF_015228065.2 Penaeus monodon
CGAGCCTACAAGTACAAGAGGTGGTGGTGGATGAGATCGTGAAATTAACCATCTACTTAAAGTGTGTCATATGTGTTAAGGGAGGAATTAAGGCCGCGGGAAGAAAGCTGGCTCGGGTGTCCCACTGCTTGGTGATTTAGTGGGCGTTAATTGTCTCAACACGTTAATTGTAGGCTCCGTAAAGTGCAGGACG
>NC_051414.1:30905790-30906016 GCF_015228065.2 Penaeus monodon
ATTGGCGTCTATAGGGGGTAGGGGAAGGATCTCACCGACGTCCCCAGCGAACTCCATAACCCTTTGGGAAACCCCACCACGACCCCCATAACCCTTTCTCTCCCCTGAGGTCACTCTGGGTAATGTCCCTTTAAAACCCAGCTGATCGCCTTGGGTACCACGCCCCCAATGCATAGCCGCCTCCCCTTATTGCGTCCGAGCGCCACGCCCCTGGGCAACTCTATCC
>NC_051414.1:30906309-30906751 GCF_015228065.2 Penaeus monodon
ACCTCGTGCATTTTCCCAGGTATATATGTCCGTTAGGGAGATCTTACAGGCGAAGCTTGCAGGCCAGTGAAGGACAGTAGTCAGACCGCCTTGGTTTGGGCCATGCAGTGCGTTTTCTTTTTTTCGCTTTTACCTCTTTTTAACTTATTTATCTATCTATGTATTTTTTTTTATTTGTCTGTGTCTCTGGTGTATTTATTTGTCTGTTAATTCCTTCATGTTTCACGATGCACGTAACCCCCCTTACATGCACCTTAACCGAGGCATATTCAATGATATTGAAACCTTATGCAACAGAATTGAGTGGCGACGATCGCATGATAGAGCGCCGTATCGTGTGGCCTGAAATGAGGTTCGAGGGCGTGAAGCTGACCAGATCAAAAAGCTAATGGTATGTGAGGCTTCCCCGCACGCGCGCCCGAGCTCACAAAAAGCAAACAGT
>NC_051414.1:30906805-30906893 GCF_015228065.2 Penaeus monodon
CAAATATGCAAACGTACACGGCGCATGTGTGCATGAACATGAACGTGAACAGTGTGACTTCCAGCTTTTAATATGTCTATCATGGGCG
>NC_051414.1:30906935-30907046 GCF_015228065.2 Penaeus monodon
ACGTTGATGCGTAGTTTCGTTGTGGGGGTGAGGTTTAAGTGCCTATGGTTATTTGAATACAGGTGTGAATAGAATGCGTAAAAGTTTTTTCGTTCATTTCCCCCCCTTCTT
>NC_051414.1:30907579-30907699 GCF_015228065.2 Penaeus monodon
TCTTTGCAATAACGTGGCTTGCGCCTGGCGTGCATCGCGCCTGGCAGCCTGAGGTGTCTCCGTCCGTCTCACTAGTTGAGGTGCGTTCGAATCCCCAGCGCCTGTGTTTCCATCTGCCCC
>NC_051414.1:30908171-30908331 GCF_015228065.2 Penaeus monodon
TGGGGACGGAGAAAGTGGCGTACGGGGAGGGGAGGGGGGAAGGGGGGAAGAGGGGCGAAAAGAGGGCCTGGAGTTGAGTTTCTTTCCCTGCCAGCCCCTTGATTTTCGTCGTTTCAGAGTCTACGTTGCGTTCGTTGACGTTGCTATTGGGCTACTGAGA
>NC_051414.1:30908428-30908613 GCF_015228065.2 Penaeus monodon
CGACATGGGGTACTTCTTTGATTGGCCTACCTGGACTACTTGGTAACACGGCAACTTTTCTATTGACTTGTGGCGACCGCGCTCCCTCTACGACCGCCGGGGACGACCGCGAATGAGAGGGACGACCACGGCGGGGGAGGTCGTGGTGGTCAGTGTGTTTTGTTTGTTGGTACGTCATGTCGGAG
>NC_051414.1:30908771-30908847 GCF_015228065.2 Penaeus monodon
AGTTGTCTCCGGCATCACGGCCTGGTGAGTCCAGGCAAAGTAGCGGACGTCATTCTGTTCCATGCATCGTGAATGG
>NC_051414.1:30908957-30909143 GCF_015228065.2 Penaeus monodon
TTCGTCGTGCGTGCGTAACCATGACGGGGGTCGCCTTTATGTCTCCGCGCAGGCTAGGTCGTTCATCGAGGGAGGGGATTTAAGTAGTGCAACCTCCTCTCTCACGGAAATCCATTTGACCTCATCTGTACTCACGCCTCCCCACTTTCCCTCCTCTTTCCTTCCACTCTTTCGCTTGAGATTTTG
>NC_051414.1:30909212-30909396 GCF_015228065.2 Penaeus monodon
TCAGTTCTTCCTTCCATTTCCCATATATCTCCATTCTTTCAGTCCCTTTAAGTTTCTCTTTCAACCCTCAGTTCTTCTCCAACCCACGTTTTCAACCTCCTTGCAACCTTCTTCTCTGGCAACGCTCTCCCTTTGAAATCTCTCTTGCAACTTCCTCCTCTTCTCAAACTACGTTGCAAATCTC
>NC_051414.1:30909634-30909949 GCF_015228065.2 Penaeus monodon
GAAGAGATAGGGTAAGAATAAGAACGGGGAGGAGAATCGCATATCGACATTATGGAACGTAATGTTTGGAGTCGATGAAGTTGAACAGAGGAACGTTTCGATAGTTGTGCTGACAGACGTCTTAAAGACTTTTCAATGACCATACATTTAGAATTTTTTTTTTCTTATGTATTTGTTTGTGTGTGCGTGCATGGTTGCGGAAATGTTGATACGTAGGTCCATATTAATTTCAATCAATTTCAAAAGATAACTAAGTGTGGCTGTAATTGATAGGCTGTCCCTCTATAAAAATGAGTTACATGTCCTCATTTAATT
>NC_051414.1:30910025-30910194 GCF_015228065.2 Penaeus monodon
CGCGCGCGCGGACGCGCATCCATTTGTGGGCATATGTGTATGGGTGTGCCCTTGTATATACCAGTTTTGCTTGGCAGTCAACTTTTTTCCCCTCTGTTATCATGAATGAAGTAAATATCTTCGTCCGTTACAGACAGAAAACCGATCGTATTTCTCCTCAGAGGTACGA
>NC_051414.1:30910289-30910466 GCF_015228065.2 Penaeus monodon
CGGAGCCACTTCCCTTAATTCCATTCATAGGCTCGGTGTGAATGAATCCCCGCTCCCTCCTTCCCCCCCTCCTTCCCTCCCCACGCCCCCTCCCTCCGCCCCTTGCTCACCTCACATCACACGCGCGGAGCTTTCACACGAATGTAGTTACGAAAGCCGCCCGTGCCTCTTCTGAAA
>NC_051414.1:30910502-30910669 GCF_015228065.2 Penaeus monodon
CCGCACAAGATGTCGTACGAAAAGTGGGAAAGACGAAATTGCTGGTTATCGTGGTGAGTGCAAGCAGATGGCAGAATGTTGTCACGTGTGGGGGTTAATGGGGGGGGGGCAGCCAGGTGCCTCTGACAACGGTGTCGAGGTCAGGTGGAGGTGCGTGTACACGGTGC
>NC_051414.1:30910703-30910957 GCF_015228065.2 Penaeus monodon
AGTCTTACTACTCGTATTTCTCAGTTTCTTTCTTTCCTCCTCCCCTTTCTTCTTCTCTTCCATTTCATTCTACTTTATTGTCTCTCTCTGTTATGCTTTTTGTGCGTCTCCTTCTTAATTCTTCTTTTTTTTTCCTCGTCTTGTTACACCATATCCCTTCTTCCACTATTTTTTTTCTTCATTTTTCATGTCCCCCTTCCTCCTCCCCCATCTACTCCATCCCTCTCCACCAATATCCACGTCTCCCTTCTTCT
>NC_051414.1:30911066-30911143 GCF_015228065.2 Penaeus monodon
CTCACCTCGTGCTACCTCGGATCCTCTTCCCGGCGTGTGCAGGTGCGAGATTGTTGTGGGTCGAGGTTTCCGTGCAT
>NC_051414.1:30911317-30911440 GCF_015228065.2 Penaeus monodon
CCCCCCTCTCGTGAGATCGTGAGCCTCTGTGCGAGGAAGAGAGAGGGGAAAAGAGATTCGAAAAAAGATGGCTTCTAGAGACAGAGAGAGGGTACATGTGTTCGAAAATGATGGAGAGGGTCG
>NC_051414.1:30911481-30911578 GCF_015228065.2 Penaeus monodon
TTCCTTCGCCTCTCTCAGGGAAGGTCAGCCATCTGGCCGCCCCTCACGACCTTACGTGCACAGCTTCCCTCCTTATTACCATACACCCACACGCCTA
>NC_051414.1:30911708-30911816 GCF_015228065.2 Penaeus monodon
GCGGGGCTTGTGCGGTATTGCCATTGGTCATGTGGGACTCGAGTTTCGTTTTGCTTGCTAGGTATCTGTCTAAGATGTGTCTCCTCTCTCTTTCTATCAATCAATCGA
>NC_051414.1:30912170-30912319 GCF_015228065.2 Penaeus monodon
CACTCTTTCTCTCCATCTGTCTTTCTATTTGTCTAATGCGTGTTCAGAGAGTGTGTCGCCAGGCAATATCGATCACAGGGGTACCTAGCCACCTAGCCACCTACCTGCCTGGGCGTGCACACCTGGCCGCGGTCTGGACAAGGTGGGAT
>NC_051414.1:30912399-30913447 GCF_015228065.2 Penaeus monodon
ACGGCGTGCAGCTTGGGGGCGGGGGGCACGTGGCGAGTAGACAGATGGCACACGGTGTCCGCGCGTGCATGTGAAGAGCGGCGATTTTGCGAGCGAGGGATCGGCGATCGCACGCCGGCCGCTGGAAGGGACATTCAAGGACGGTCTCGGCTGAGATCGGGACGTCGGCGCGCCCCTTTTGATCTCCATGTGGGATGAAAGTATGGGGAGGGCGGGGGGGGGGAGGGTTAGGGATATTTTGGAAGGGGCAGTGCGTGGGGGTGTGGGGGTAGGGGGTACCGAGGTATGGAGCTTTAGAGAGGGGTGTAGTGGGGGTCGGTGCTAGGAAAAGTGGGCGGAGATATTTAGGTATAGAGGGTATTTAGGAAGAGGGGGTAGGTATGGTGCTTTAGGGAGGAGTATAGTGCGGATATTTTGGGAAGAATCGTACTGGTAGCAACATACGGAGGAGGGGGGCGGGGGAGGCCGGAACCAGGGAAGGGGGGAGTGGGTGGTATGGGTGTGTTGGGGCATGGGGGGACGTGCGTCGTGCAGGGTCGAGGTAGGGCAGTAGATTATCGTAGTGGGGGGGGGGGGCAGCCATGACTCTGCTCGGCGTCGGGCGAAGGGAAGGAGGTTACGACAAGGAAAAAAAGGTGCGTGTTTGTGTAAGAGGGAGAGAAAAAGAGGGGTGTGTTTTTGTTCTCTGGGCTGAGTTTTTGTTGTTTATTTGTTTGGTTGCCCGAGTTTTTGCCAGTGTTTGTGTGTATTTATGCCGTGCTTGCGTAGGTATATGAGCACGCTGTGATGCCCGCGACAGATGCGGAGGGTTCTCTACTAATTAAGGTAACGGCTGATTGTCGACGTAGGGATTAACGGGCCGTGGGGACCACCTGCCCTGACCCGCGCCCCTCCCCGACCGCCCTCGCGCCCTACGCCCATGTGCCCTACACCCACGGGCGTCGGGGCCTCGGCCAGCCCCTGCTCCGGGTGAGATGGGCGGGAGTGTGCACGAGGCTTTGTGAATGGGACCGGATACTGTCACCTGTCCTTGCACGCGCGCGCGCCG
>NC_051414.1:30914184-30914278 GCF_015228065.2 Penaeus monodon
TCGTACACACAGGTGCTCACACCCCGGGACGCTGCAAGATAATTTACACCCGGTTGCAGTCAGCGGGGAAGAGCTCGCGTTACTCCCACCTGGG
>NC_051414.1:30914677-30914764 GCF_015228065.2 Penaeus monodon
GTTTTCGTGTTGGTTCTCGTTCTCACTTTCTGGTATGATTTTGTATTTCGCACTGGCTTTCTCGCTTTTTTTCTTACCGTGGCTTTT
>NC_051414.1:30914970-30915095 GCF_015228065.2 Penaeus monodon
GGAGGTAAAGCTCCGGTCATTCAGCCCTTTAACCGGTTTATTTCCGGTTGACGCCACGTGACTACGATAACGGTTTAACGAGAGGGGGAAGAGGGGTGGGGGGTGGGAGGGAGGGCCGGTGCCCT
>NC_051414.1:30915364-30915428 GCF_015228065.2 Penaeus monodon
GCGATGTTTTGATTTTTCGTAATCGGTCCGCAATTTGTGCGCGAAGGGAAAGGGAAGTCTTGGC
>NC_051414.1:30915830-30916082 GCF_015228065.2 Penaeus monodon
TTAACTATAGCGACATAATCGTGCCCGTATTGTTCGTGGCCGCAGTTGTCCAGCGTGTGTTGCATTAGTACAAAGAGACAGCGACGATGACTCGCATTTCCACGCTGGCCACCGGAACCCGCTATTATATGTGGTCCAGTTACGGTTGGGAATCTCGGGAGGGGGAGGGGGAGGGCGGCCCTGGTGGGTGACAACGCCCGCACTCTTTCCTTTACATTTTCTTGCTCGTAATTTCGTCGCCTTCGCCACCCT
>NC_051414.1:30916401-30916536 GCF_015228065.2 Penaeus monodon
GCTGATAGTAGGGCCTTCTTTTTTATAAGACTTATTGAACTTCGTGTCTGTCACTTTAAGATTTTTCTTGGTTTCGGATATATCTGTATGATTTTATGTGCGTGACATGGAGTACATTGATCAAATGTACACATG
>NC_051414.1:30916693-30916863 GCF_015228065.2 Penaeus monodon
TGTATAAACTTGAGTATTCGTGTGCGTAGGTCCCCCCCCCCTCCATTATTCTAGCCACAGTAGATCACTGCCGTATTCTTTAATATCCCATAATGGCCGCATTATTACCCATTGTGATCTAAGAACCCCAATAAACCACTCTCTTCCCCTCCTCCCACCCCCTACCCTGT
>NC_051414.1:30917000-30917749 GCF_015228065.2 Penaeus monodon
TCCCATCTCCTCCCCCGCTCCCTCCCCATATCACATACTCTCTCCTCAACGGCTAAATTCCGTCCAAAAAATGTCATATCTGTCATCATGTTTATGAATATTACCAGATAAGTTTACCAAGCTGTGTGATGTTATACTTTTTTTTTCTTTCTTGCAGCTGTTCGCTCATCGTTACCAGGCATGCAAGACTTTTTCTTTCTTTTTTTGGTGTAAGTGTGACGTGCCGTTACTCATTGCGTCATCGTTATTTCCAGCGCGTTGCCGGAGTCACTGTTTCGTGAAATCGTCACACTTTTATGACTTTTAATCATAGTCTTTTTTTTGTTTTGCCTATTATTTTTTCCCTGTATTATATATATATTTCTTTTGTTCTTCCGGTGCTATCAGTAACTTCCCGCGCTCACCTCCTAAATATGCATGTTGTGTGTTCTTATTTATCGACTTTGTTTCTTGGTAATTTTGCTCGAACGGTGTTTCATAATCGAGGGGGAGGGAAAAAATTCCCCTGGCGTTATTTTCACCGACTTCCCACCCACCCCGCCCATCCCTCACCTTCCTGCTTGTTACGATCGCCGTGACGAAACGCTGGACTGTTGTTTGACACTGATTGGAAAGGGAGAGAGAGGGGGGGGGGGTGCGGGGGAAGATTGGTGTGGAGTGGGGGGCTCGTGGTTTGACAGAAATAGGCAAATAACAGAACTCTCTCATCGTTGGTTTATTCTCACATGGGAAGAATTCGGATTTATTTG
>NC_051414.1:30918422-30918518 GCF_015228065.2 Penaeus monodon
ACAGACAAACCTGATCTCCTTTTCCCCAATCTTTTACCCCCTCCTTATCATCTTCCACTCCCACTTATACCCTTCTACCCTTCGCTAACATCATCA
>NC_051414.1:30918746-30918824 GCF_015228065.2 Penaeus monodon
TCGGCATCTCTCGTCACGATAGCTATAAAATAGTTGAGGTCACTTGGAGAATCGCCGTTCTGTTGCCCGGCGTTTCAT
>NC_051414.1:30919130-30919503 GCF_015228065.2 Penaeus monodon
TTGTCTAGAGCTTTGTCCTATCTTGCGAGGAGAGAAACATACACAGGAAGACGGACAGAGAGAGACAAATGCAGAAAGACACAGGCAGAGACGGAGAAACCCTTCCCTCACCCCCTCCCCACCCCGCCCAATTCACCCCAACCAGCGTGAGTGCGTGCGTGTGGGAGCGCCGTGACCTGGTTGCCCGCTGGTATGTGGTGACGTAGTACTTCGGCAGTTGACCCCGGCCGTGACCCCTTGAGCTCTATATCTTGCGCACACATACACATGTTTAGCGCAGAGAGGGGCGGGGTAGAGGGAGGGAGGGAGGGAGGGGGTGTTGGTTGGGGCAGGGGAGTAAAAGGGGGAAGTTAGAGTAGGTGGGGGGGAATAA
>NC_051414.1:30919739-30919909 GCF_015228065.2 Penaeus monodon
GCACGGTAGGCAGAGACATACACACAACATACCACATTCTGCGACAAATGTAAAGAAAACAAGGGGGACGGAGGCGGAGGCAGAGACCGAGAGAATAATAAGAATGACACCCGCCTCCTGAGCCGATGTGTCACGGGATAGTGCCACGCCAAGGCCAGGACCAGACGGCA
>NC_051414.1:30919934-30920027 GCF_015228065.2 Penaeus monodon
CATACGCACGCACACACGCTGACACACCGCGCACTCGAGCGAATACGCATATGTATGGGGGGCACACAGGCACATTCCTTTGCTTAGTCTGCT
>NC_051414.1:30920441-30920527 GCF_015228065.2 Penaeus monodon
GAAAGAGAAGAGGCAGATGCCGAGATCAAGGGAGAGAGAGAGAAAAATCGAGTCTTGAGATCTAGAGAGAGTGAACAAGCAAGTGC
>NC_051414.1:30920595-30920838 GCF_015228065.2 Penaeus monodon
AAGCGGCGGGAGAGAAATAAGAGAGAAGAGAGAGCAGAAAAGCGGCGGGAGAGAAATAAGAGAGATCAAAGGTCGCCAAATGCCGATTGGTAGAGGCGATTAGAGGGAAAGGTTGTTGTTGTTGCCGTCTCGCGGGTCTTGCTGATTCGGCCGAGGGGATTGTAATGGGTTGTAAGTCGAGTTGATGAGCGCAGATAAGCGAACAAAGGCGCTCCATGTGTTGCTTGTGAGAGCGCTAGAGCG
>NC_051414.1:30921061-30921339 GCF_015228065.2 Penaeus monodon
CTTTCTTTCTTTTACTTTATATCTTTCCATCTTTTTTGTCTCTTTTCGCATTACATCTTCTATTTCTCCTCATCTTTCTTTCACTTTGTGTATCTTCTGCGTGTCTGTTTTCCCGTCTGTCTCTTCGAAATTAGGGAGAAAATGGCAAACGAGAAGGAGAAAGAGAAGAAGAATCGTACATTCTCACGGGCGTTTGTTTGCCCACTGGCACTACGCATTGCATGATGGAAGTAAAGCATGGCGCAGAACCCCACGGGCGTAGGAGACTGCAGGGGGCG
>NC_051414.1:30921450-30921730 GCF_015228065.2 Penaeus monodon
GCGTGCTCACACAAATGCTCACAAACATTGCACGCGCACTGGACGTCTACACATACATACTCTGTCTCTTGCATTCCTCCCCCACCTCCGCCTCCATTCCTCACCATCTTGTCTCTTTACTCCCCGCCTGCCCTCCCGCCTGCCCTCCCGCCTGCCCTCCCGCCTGCCCTCCCTCCTGCCCTCCCGCTTGCCCTCCCGCCTGCCCTCCCGCCTGCCCTCCCGCCTGCCCTCCCTCCTCGCCCGTCTTTCCTTCCTTCCTTTCTTCCTTGCCCCCCCCCCC
>NC_051414.1:30922072-30922390 GCF_015228065.2 Penaeus monodon
TCCAACTTTCTAGGCGAAATCCTAGAAAATTGTCAGGAGGGGTAAAGAGGGAGAAAGGGAGGGCTAAAGAAGGGTGCGATGTTTTCAGGAGATGTCATCTTTGCAGTGTATGCACGTGGACTTCTGCTTGTGCTTGCGTGTGTGCAGATGTGCGTGTGGGGGGGGGGGGGAGCGTGTGCCAGGCTGCCGACGGAGAGGACACGAGTACCCAGGATGTGGCAACCTTTTGGACTCTTACGTGTCACAACGCCCAACTCTCTCTTTGTTTATTGCTTGTTGTTGGTTCTTTTTTGTTTTTAGTGTGTGGAGGTGGGTTTA
>NC_051414.1:30922566-30922713 GCF_015228065.2 Penaeus monodon
TGAAGCGATGATCTTGGAAGAGGAAATGCAAGTGCCTACGCACGCCTGGGGGACGGGATGGGCTGACACCTACGGCGTGCATCGGGGTTTGTTCAAGTGAATTTGCAAGATATTGTCCCACTGCCCCCTCTCTCCGTCCTTTTGTGC
>NC_051414.1:30922751-30923028 GCF_015228065.2 Penaeus monodon
CCTTTCTTCTCCCCTTTTTCTTTCTTATTTCCGTGTGCCCTAACCAAACTTACCTCATCCTTTTAAGCTGTAAGCGTTTGTCTCGATAAACTTGTCGTGATACAAGGAGTCCCCATCTCATATTCATTCTTGTCTCCCTGTTTGCACCCCTCCGTTTCCTCGTCCCCTTTTCTCGCCCTGTCTCTTTGTGCTCCCCGCCCCCCCTTCATCGTTTTCTTTCTTGTTTCTGTGTTTTCTCCCCCCCAATATCCGATCTTTTATTCTCGTTTATGTGTGC
>NC_051414.1:30923248-30923465 GCF_015228065.2 Penaeus monodon
TGTCTTTCTCCTTTCATGGGGCTTCCTACCCTCCCTTTTTCACCCTTCCTCTTCTCTTCTCCCTCCTTTTCTTTATCGTCTCCATGGCCGCCACTCTTCCTCTCATTCCTGCCTGACGTAGCCCAGTCCTTCTCGGAAGAAAACATTTATGTTGATAAATATATCTTGGATATATATTTGTATAATATTTATCTCTCTCACGATGCCAGATGTTAAT
>NC_051414.1:30923490-30924616 GCF_015228065.2 Penaeus monodon
GGAGTAGTTACTGAAGGATAAGAGGAGGAGGAAGGGAAGAAGGAAGGGAGGATGGGTGGGAAAGTGAAGGGAGAGATGGGGAGAAGGAAAGAGGAAGAGGAGGAAGGGAAGAAGGATCGGAGGATGGGAAGGAAAGTGAGGGGAGAGATGGGGAAAAGGAAAAAGGAGGAGGAGGAGGAAGAGAAAGGAGGCGAGGGTGGGAGGGAAAGTGAGGGGAGAGATGGGGAGAAGGAAAGAGGAGGAGGACGGGGAAAGAAAGGGAGAGATGGAGAAGTGGGGGGAGTAGAAGTGAAGAACAAGGAAGAGGTGGAGGACGAGAGGAGTGGAATCAAAGAGGTAAGGAAGAGAGATAGAGGAGGAGGTGGAAGGGAAGAGTGGAATAGGATAAGAAAGAATAAATGGAGGACGAATAGGAATAGGCTATTGCCAGCAGCTTCAGGTGTGATGTTGGAAGGGGAGAATAGATGATATGGGAAGAAAAATTAAAAGGCACTGGCTGAGAGCGAGATTTAAAGAGGGAGAGAGGGATAGGCAGTAAAAATAAGGGGTTAAGGAGGATTAGGAGCAAGGACGCTTTAATGCTTATGCACAGTAGAAACAAATGAATAAGTAGTTGAATAGCAAATGACGATAACAAAAACGGAGAGAAAAAAAAACAATGAAATGTATCGCGTATTTTTTTCTGTGGTACATTCTCTTCTATTGTTTTCCTCGATTTTTATTTCAAGTCATCCTGTGTTCATGTTTTTTTTTTAACATATGCATGGTGGGGAAAGATCTCGCCTTAGATTATGACTTATCAAAATGATAAGGAACGAAGCGAGATTTGTGTAAAGATAAAACGAACTGATAAACACTAAGCTTGTTATGTATGTTACGCTGAGGACGCCGTTGGGAATCAACTAAGTCCTGTGGCGTGGGAAGAGCGAGGCTTAACTCTAGATTTGTTTTTGCTGCGGTGTTTTTTGTTTTGTTTTTTTGTTCTTCGTTCGTCTACAATCAATGGGCTGATGTGGTTTAAGAGAAAGAAGTCCTTCAGGAACGATAGGTGAGTGTCAGGGTGGCGGAGGAGGGTGCGGGCTTGAGAGCGGGGGAAAGAGGAGTGGCAGGTGGATAGGAAGAGGGC
>NC_051414.1:30924701-30925053 GCF_015228065.2 Penaeus monodon
AGACTTGTATAAGAGTAGATTGGTAAAAGAGATAAAGATGGATGATGGGACAGCTGAAAGCGAAGGGGTAGGAGGCGGAGGAGAAAGAAGATTCGAAGGAAATGAGGAGACAGTAAGAGAGGGAGAAGGAGAAAGAGGGCTGAGAGGAAGGGAGGAGAATGAAAAGAGGAAGTGCACACAGACAGACAAGCGCACTCGCTGCAACGCTGGGGACAAGAAACGCAAAAGGACTTGTGCTTCGAGGGTCGGCCGGAGGACCTGCTGACCGGGTTGTGTGTTTGCGGGTTCGGGGATTGTGTCCATGGCACGTTTTGTTGTTGGTTCGTTTGTTGGCTCTGCGCGTTCTTGGTTC
>NC_051414.1:30925098-30925394 GCF_015228065.2 Penaeus monodon
TAGGTTGGTACTGTTTTTGATGGTTTTATTCTTCATTGATGCCCTTTTAAAAAGACTTTGGTGCCGTGCTGCGTTGTTGTTTTTTATTAATTATCCGAGTATTGATTGGCGATTTTTTTATGTGTCGGTTTGTGTGCGGGAGGAAGATGGAAATGAAAAAGATAAACGGGGAATTAAATAGCGGAAGATTAGCGGAGTAGACCAACGCAGGCAGAAAGACAGATAATCCGAGAGGAACATCGGTAATTCCCACTACATGAATGACTGATGCGGCGAGAACCGGTGCGTTGGGTGTA
>NC_051414.1:30925507-30925626 GCF_015228065.2 Penaeus monodon
TTGTGTCGAAAGAGTTTAGAGTAACAGTGCCTGACAGTGACCGCGGAGCGAGGGGAGTGGGAGACTTGTCATGAGACGGGGCAGAGGTCATGAGAGTTGCGTATGTGGCTTTAAGGGAA
>NC_051414.1:30925976-30926148 GCF_015228065.2 Penaeus monodon
CAGAGATGGGGATCCTTGCGTAAGTCGGAAGGGTGAAGTCAGGTATTTTGTTTGGGTCCCAGACAGGCAGGGGGGGGGGTGTCAGGATGATGCCTATATTGGTCCGTGGATGGCAGGGAAGGGGGCGGAAGCCAGGACAGGGGCGACTGCGGAAATTTTTGGTATGAAGGGT
>NC_051414.1:30926678-30926968 GCF_015228065.2 Penaeus monodon
CGCGATCCCCGGGCGGGGGTCGCGGGATGCGAGCGTGGCCCCCAGCCCCGCCGCAACCCGAGACCGACTCACACGCGGCCCCGCTCATCACGTCGCTGCCCAAGTGCACTTACTCACGTACTCATCTACTCTCTACTCATTTTTTTCGTCTACTCGTTTACTCGGTGACTCATTTACTCGGGTTTGCGCGTTCACTCGTTTGCTGGTCGTTTTGTTGCCCTTCTGTTTCCTTGGGCGTACTCAGTTCGCACCTTCTTCCCTTGGTTTTGCTTTCTCAGTGTCTATGTCAG
>NC_051414.1:30927240-30927372 GCF_015228065.2 Penaeus monodon
GAATGCATACATAATGCACATGCAAATCACTCGGTTAAGAAGCGCATATCTCACAGTTAAGCGAGAGGCTGATCAGATCTAGGCCGTTGTTGGCTTAGCTGGTTTTTAGGATTCGTATTGGGCTAGCTCTAG
>NC_051414.1:30927769-30928094 GCF_015228065.2 Penaeus monodon
AGGACGCCAGCATCGGAGGGCACGTTTGGAGTCTGCTGTTCGCCATCCGTTTTGGGGTTTTTCTCGTCCTTCTCGCCCCTTGCCCGGGTGTAGGATCGGCTGCTATGCTTGGTGTAGGGCGGTGTTGCTTGGCGCTAGGTGGGGGCGCTATGCTCTGCCTTTCTGAGAGGGCCTTGGGGAGTGGGGTCTGCGCCTTCTGTCTGTCTGTTTGTCTGTCTGGGTTTCGCTTTTTTTCTGGTTTATCTGTCCCTTTTGTTTGTTTAACTCTTTCTCTCTCTTTTTTGTATTCTTTCGTTTTCTGCTTTTCTCTATCGTTTTCTGCTTT
>NC_051414.1:30928299-30928425 GCF_015228065.2 Penaeus monodon
CCCCCCCCCTCTCTTCTCTCCCTTTTTCCTCCCCTCTTTTTTTTCTTCTCTTTTTTCTTCCTTCTCTTCCAAAAAAACAAAAAAAATTGGGGTTTGATGGGGGAAAGGGGGAAGGTTTTTTGGGAA
>NC_051414.1:30929160-30929518 GCF_015228065.2 Penaeus monodon
AGGTGCATTTATTTCCTATGAATGAAAGTTATTATTTTTCCTCGAGTGTGTTTTGACGGATTGTCCATGCACGCGATCACGTACTACGGGAGAAATCACTAGCTCCTTTTTGTGTCCCCGCCCCCCCCCCTCCCACACACACACATTGTTGTTTGGGGAAATTGAGACTAATTACTGCTTCACGAACGAAGGATGGCTGTTGCTTACGGGCTTCGGGGGGTGGGGGTGGCGGGCGAACCTTCATATATATTTTTTTTTGGAATGGCCGGTTGGTTATTCTTCAAAGGTTGGTTATAGGATTACAAACAGGTTATGTTTTTGTTCATTTTTGTTTTCCTTATAAAAAAAATTATGACAT
>NC_051414.1:30929582-30929702 GCF_015228065.2 Penaeus monodon
TGCGACGAAGAGGATATATTATTGTTAATAAACAGAACCAGGCGGAAGGGACCACCTCGCCAAAACAAGGAATCAAAACAAATAACTTGGCCTTTTCCATCGTCTGCCTCTTCTTTGCCA
>NC_051414.1:30929760-30929899 GCF_015228065.2 Penaeus monodon
CCTCCACTTCCTTCCATCTTTTTCTTCATCTCTTCCTCATCATTATTTTCTTTTAATTTTTTTCATCATTTTATCCCTCTGTTCCATTCTTCCCCTCTCCTCTTCCATTCCTTTCTCTTTTCCTTCTTTATCACTTTTT
>NC_051414.1:30929944-30930110 GCF_015228065.2 Penaeus monodon
CCAAAGGCGCATTTCTCAAGACTTTTCCCTAGCCCCTTAATTTGACGGCCTTTTGATAACGTTGTTTAGGAAGGCCACTCGATCCCGACAGTGTGTTCGGGTTCGGCTGGCAGAAACGAAGAAGAAGAGAGGGATCTTTCTTGTTTTTTCTTGGTTTCACCAACTC
>NC_051414.1:30930388-30930580 GCF_015228065.2 Penaeus monodon
TTTTTTCACCCTCATCTATGACCATCTACTTGTCTGTTAATCTTAGGACGTAATGCGGAAGACGGTACTTGAATATGTACTTGAATATTCTCGAACATTTTTAGCAGTGCGTTACACAGTTTGTCTGTCATCGGATTCGATAAGTTTACAATTTATGGCCAAAGAAGTCAAGTGCATGAACCAAGACGGGAG
>NC_051414.1:30930625-30930865 GCF_015228065.2 Penaeus monodon
TACGATGGTAATGAAGGACGTGTTATTGAGATCTTTTTTGCTTATCTCTTTTTGAGTGACCGTGATTATTGCCGACTCGCGCTGAGGAAGCGAAACGCAAGGCAGCGGGAGACAAAACGTTTTCCCTCATCTTCCACTTCTCCTCCTTCTGCTTTTACTTCTGCTTACACGTCAGTTTACACATTTTCTGCTTCCACCTTCTCGTCTACTTCTACTTTAACTATTTCTTCTTTTACTGTT
>NC_051414.1:30930924-30931078 GCF_015228065.2 Penaeus monodon
ATCTCCTTTCCTCTTTTCCTTTTTCTCTTTTGTTTGGCTTTGTTGTTTACATTCTAAGAAGTTGTGACGTCATTCGTAGAGGACATGGGGACGGCGGCATCCTGTTTGATGAGTTGACTGGGGGAGCGAGTGGTCAGTTGGGAAATGCTGGCAT
>NC_051414.1:30931135-30931200 GCF_015228065.2 Penaeus monodon
TATTTAGTGTCTCGAATAGTGGGTGTCCTTATATAGTGTCTCCTATAGTGGTCAGTATAGTGTCA
>NC_051414.1:30931374-30931671 GCF_015228065.2 Penaeus monodon
GTAGCTCCTATATAGTTCAGGTCAGTCCAGTGTGTTGCATAGTTGGGTTGGGTTTCCCATGGCTGTGGGAACAGTTGATTTGCTTTTGATGGTGAAACAGATCCACATATATGCCCAATTTAATATTAATTGCCAGTATGTTCCATCATAGAAAATGTGTGCTTGGCAATTAATTTTCTCAGAAAAAATTACAGTAGCCTTATATATTTTTTTAAAAATGATTTTTGGGTGTTGTTTGGGGTCTACATTCTGAGTGCTTTCTGGTTATTTGTATGTTGTATTCAGATGTACATGGCA
>NC_051414.1:30931730-30932202 GCF_015228065.2 Penaeus monodon
GGATGTGGGTATTATTATAATTCCTTATATGTGTGGGGCTTTTATTAGCTTTATATGTTTTTTTTATTGTGTTTATGTATCCTATTAACATAGACTCCATGTCCAATTTACATATATATTTTTTTCCCAAGTGTTTTACCTAAATGTTTTGTATCTAATACAATTCTCTTTTTCCTTTTTACACCATGATTCAATTACTGACATATTTGTTTGTTTTTTCTTTCCTTTTTTCCTCCCTCATATTAGTTTCTCAGGAATTGGTAATGTGTGAAAACACAAGGAACAGTTGAGAGTCGTGCTTTGGCAACATACGATAAAAAGTGTTTGGGCTTCTGTTGATGATAACGAAAAAGGAAAACAGGAAAAGCATAGAAGAAGCAAAAAAACAAGAGATGGAAGGAGGACTGGTAATGCAAAAGAGATAAAGGGAAAAAGATAAAGATAGATATGGAGTATTACTAACACAGCGGGA
>NC_051414.1:30932292-30932539 GCF_015228065.2 Penaeus monodon
AGGGAAAAAATACCCCCCCTCCTCTCTAAGAAAAAATAACCAAGTAGATACCACATAACCTGGAAGAAAGAGAGGACAGATGTTGGCTGCCGAAGAAGTGTGACAGAACCCCAATGAAGATGATGTTGCACCGAGGCGGAGGAGAGCACTGGTGCCCTCCCTCAGAGCCGCCCATACCCTGCTCGCCCTGCACCCACCCGTACCCGCCCTACTGGACCATTGGCAGGTACTTGGTGCTCCTGCGAAG
>NC_051414.1:30932605-30932704 GCF_015228065.2 Penaeus monodon
TCCCTATCTTTCAACCTGTCGTGAAAGAGTACTTGTTCAGGAGTATTTTCTTCCAAGTGACAGTTTTCTTCTGTTATGTATGTCTATTTCTGCCCAGGC
>NC_051414.1:30932829-30933100 GCF_015228065.2 Penaeus monodon
GTCTCTGGGTGTATATCTATTGTTTTGTCTGTCTGTTTATATGTATATCTCCCCTTAACTTGCCTTCCCTTTTCCTTTTCTCTACCCTCTTTTTTCTGTGGCAGACTTCTATTGCTTTTCTTGTGCACTGTTTCCCTCCTTGAAGAAATGCAAGACACGGTTGAGGGTTCATAACTTTTAGTGCTTCACTTCTGGTGATGGAGTTGTTTGTGTAATGCTTTTTGTATCTGTTTGACCACTTAACTCTTTGTTAAAAGACACTGCATAAATT
>NC_051414.1:30933164-30935079 GCF_015228065.2 Penaeus monodon
CATACACATATCCTTTTTTTTTTGTAAATATGCATTTAGTTATGATAACTGTAAATGCTGTACATTTTACTTTTTTTCCTCTTTCTATCTTGACACAATTTATTGTTATGCATTGATTTCTTGAGCTTTCATACTCTGACATACATAGTATGTCATGCATTGATTGATTTCATATGTCACATAATTACCTAATTAGTATGTCATAAGTATGTCATATCAAGTTTGATATATCATGCATTGACCTATTTGGTATTTCTTGCACTGATGTACATGATATGTCATGCATTAATTTACATATGTCATTATCACAATATTCAGGAAATGCAATCAGGGTATAGACAATGAATTTCAAGATCTCTTTCAAGAACTTAAATGCATAATACTTACTCTTCCGTAGACACTATTGGGAATGGGTCATGTAAAATGTTGTCAGTTTTTAGAATGTGTTTCAGTTGCAGGAAGAGAAATAGTAGTAAGATTTATGAAGTAAAGATAGAACAAGTATCCTTTAGTTAGATTATGAAAATCATGTATGTAGTAGATTTTTTTTCATTTATGATTTTGAGGAAGATGGAATTATATGTATCTAGGGGGTATGTATACATCATTTTTATACCTGTCCTATGTGTTTTATAATGATTCTTGCAAATATTAGATATATTTATATAACTAATATGACTATGTCTGTCTTTTGCCATGAAATACATCATTTTCTACATTTGACTTGCTAAACTCTTAAGCAAAAGTAATTGCAGTTTTCTGATATTGCAGAAGATTGACATTGTAAAAGATATATATGTCCGTCATATATAAAGCAGCAGTTTGTGTAGAAGATATAGGTTAGAATATTTATGGTCTTTGAATTGGTATCATACAATAGATTTGTCTCTTGCCTAAAGATTGGACTGAATGATAGAAAGCAAAAAAAAAAAAAAGATAAGATGTATTAATGATCCTTTGAGAAATAGAGATATTCTTTGATAGTTTCTCAGCAAAGATAGAATTATGTATACTATTTTTTTTCCTCTTTTTTCCCTTTCTCAATTGGGTAAAGGTGTATTTAGTAAATTCATGATGATTGGCTTTTTCAGGTAGGCTAGACATATTTATATTTATGCAGGCTAGGTAGATATATTGACATGTGGACATGTGATGCTGCACTTCGACAAGTTTCATCCAGCCAATCATCACGAACCTGTCAATTGCAAGTTTGCCTTGATAAAAAAACAGTGTACTTTCTCATCTGTCAAGTGTAAGAGCATGAGTGTGAATTTCTTTATTACTGTCATCCACATATTGTGTCGCTATACAGTTGGTGAATAGTATGATGACATGAGTAGGTGTTAGTTTAAGAAATCTTCATTGATATAAGCTTTAAAATTGTTAGCCATAAGAAAAGTGTGTTTTCTTTCATCTATTTCTTCAGCAGTATGCAATGCTAGTTTATAGGTCTTATAAATTATTATGTTTTAAGGCTATTACAATGGTTGGTGCTATAGAAGTTGTAGTTCTATGATGCAGTTGTATGTTTATTTCAGCAAATATACAATACTTAGTGGTTGTCATGGCAGAAATTACAAAATTAAGCAATGTAATCTTTTTAGAAAATAAGGTATATTGTTTGTAGAAAATAAGTACATGTATTTAGATATACCATTTGGGATGGTGAGAGTCGCTTCTATATTTTCTAGTATGTAAATATACTAACACCTACAGAAGCTTAAGTTGGTTGTAAAAAGCTTGGTGTCGGATACTTAAATGCTCCAATTTAACTGCTCTGGCTACTCTAAATATAAGAATGATACTCAGCATGTATTTTTATATAAGTCACATATTATTATGCTAAGATGATTATGAAAGTTTGTGCTCTTAATGAATGTTAAATAAGGATTATTTTTCTTTTATCTTTATTATG
>NC_051414.1:30935384-30935600 GCF_015228065.2 Penaeus monodon
CCATGTTACCTTGCATCAGTTTCTACTCCCGCCTTCTTTCTCCTTCTGTAAGGTGAATTCGGCGTACGTGACAGGGTCGAACTCCCCTACTGTCTCTCTAAGTTCAAGGGGCAACAGAAGAGTTTGTGCCCCATCAAGGGTCCATAGAAGTGATTTCTGCGAATGGACTGCCTTTTCGAGGATGGATATGTTTCAAGATGTTATCTTCTTAGTAGG
>NC_051414.1:30935765-30936562 GCF_015228065.2 Penaeus monodon
CCATTATCTTGCATGAAAGTAAAAAATATGATATTTTTTTGTTTTGTTTTATTAGCTAGTTTGTTAGTTACTCCAGTTTTGTAGTAACGAATCTCATGTAAGTAATTCTTCCCACAGACAACTTCTCGGTATACACAATTGCGTCCGTCCTCAAGAAATTTCTCCGGAAGCTTCCTGAGGGCATTTTTGGGCGCGAGGGTGAGCAGGAGCTGTTTTCGATCATCCAGCTGTCAGACACAGAGCAGCAGCGCGACCACATCCACCGCCTCATCACTTCAATGCCAGTCGTCACTCAACACCTCCTGGTCCTGCTCTTCGGCACCTTTCGGTATGTGTTTTCTATGGTTGGGAGAGGGTAAGGTAGCATAATTTAGTGTCGGATTCTCTTGTTTAGGATTGGGTTGGTCGGAGTTTGTTACGGTAGGGTAACAATATGGGCTTTGGAGGGGTTTGCCTCAGCATTAAAAGAGATCATTTGAATTTTATACTTGTGCCTACCTTTCTATAGATGTGTATGAATCATTAGTTCAAAAAAAAAAAAAAATTCTGTGCATTGTAAATTAATAGCCAGTTTATTCTGGGAAAAGATATTATGCCTATCATTATATGTTTATTTTATTATCACTAGTGAGAAAGAAAGAAGGAAAGTAAAGTAATAGGAAAAATAGGAAGATACAAGAAAGGAAAAATAATAAAGAAAAAGTAGGTATACGTAGAGATAAGAGAAAAAAATAAAAATAAAAAGTGAAAATTGTCTTAATATCTGAGAGCTGGAAAGAATCACAATTAAGCTCAGC
>NC_051414.1:30936639-30936814 GCF_015228065.2 Penaeus monodon
GAACGCCACAAGAGCACAGACAGGGATGACGTCGGAGGCTTTGGGTGTGTCGGTTGCGCCCTCCTTCTTCCAGTCGTGCGTGGCAGATGGCAAGACGGCACGCATGGAAGACGTCATGCGCTTCAAGGTAATGATAATGGCTTAGTTGTGGACTGTCCGTATTTGCTCAGTATAA
>NC_051414.1:30936853-30936922 GCF_015228065.2 Penaeus monodon
AATCGAAATGAGAGGGCTCAATTTGCAGGCACAACTTTGTATAGAGTCAGGAGTAATTATGTGATAAGA
>NC_051414.1:30936948-30937183 GCF_015228065.2 Penaeus monodon
AAACATTTTGATATAGATTTACATAGGAAATAGAAATCCTCAGTTTATATGTTATGGATTATTTTTTTTCCTACTATAGTGCAATAGATTATTTTGTTTTTGTTTTTAATCACCTGCAGATTGAGAGAACATATTATAATTTATGAAAAATATTTTCAAAAAATTTAATCAGAAATTGCTTTATCTCAATTTGCCTGATCAACTAACAGAAGAGCCTGACTGTGAATGTTTTTCC
>NC_051414.1:30937220-30937367 GCF_015228065.2 Penaeus monodon
ATGGAGCTTCACTTTCACAAAAACTTGGCTAACCTACCAGTTATTCTACACAGTTTAAATTTTTAGGTTTTATTATATTTTTTTGTAACTGATTTTTTTTTCTAAAGTTGTATAAGATTTGTAAGACAGTTTTTTTCATAATTGGAA
>NC_051414.1:30937417-30938043 GCF_015228065.2 Penaeus monodon
TGGTAATCATGAATTAGAATAATCATATACATAACCATATACATAATTACTAAGATTTTTCTTATTAACCATTGCGCACATAATACAGCATGACATCTACTCTCATTATGATTTTTTAAAAGATTATTTTTGAGTTGATTTGTTAAAAAGGAATTTTGTCACAGTTACTCCTTTTTGAGAATGTCAAAATTCTTTGTGTTAAATGGAGTTTCAGAAAATGACATAGTTTTAAATTATTTGTGAATGAAATTACTTTGGTTTAATTTTCTTTCATTATATATTTCTTGTAAAACTTACCTATGTTTTTAGAATTTAGAAATATTATAAAGACTTTTCATAGAGTAATACTTTTTAAATATTTCTCCCTTGGTTGTAGATGAATTAAAAAGAAAATAGTACATACATATTTTTTTCATCTTTCACGAAAAAATATCTTCATATCTTGCACTTTAAGACTCGATAGAAAATGGGTGGAAATTACCCTTTCCGCCCAATAGTGACTGTCGAGCCCTGTCGTGTGCATGGTATTGTGGCCAGCATGGATATCACTTCGCTGCTAGAACTATTAATATCTACACAAATTCTGCAGTAATAACATGACCAGGGAAAGTGACATAGTACATGAA
>NC_051414.1:30938120-30938353 GCF_015228065.2 Penaeus monodon
TTTGACCCTCAGTGCCCCTCCCCCCAACATCTCCCAACCCCCTCTTTCACCAGAGCCAGGTTGCCAGTTATTGATTTGTATTCTGTGTTACTCACTTTAGGAGTGTCCCCCTTGGCTCAAGGTACAGATATTATTGTCTAGGCATTGTAAGTAACTAACTGCTCTTGTCTCTGTACCCCGACACTCCTCTCTACCTGTAGTAGACACTTTGCGTTGGAGTCAGGACCTGTGTT
>NC_051414.1:30939006-30939276 GCF_015228065.2 Penaeus monodon
CAATCCCGGAATATTTGAAGAAGATTGAAGTTTACACACCATTACTGTTATTATTGTTATTCTGTTATAATAACCAGTAACAATGATAATAGTAAAAATCCCTAAAACATTAGGAACAGGGTAAATATGTGAAGTAAGGAAGTGCTAATGATTGACTTCGTGGGGACTCAGTGCTTGGGGAACAATCTGTGTAAAAAATTATTGATGATGATGATAAAAGAAAACTGTTTGGATAGTGTTGTAAAAATGGATGCCCAGTATCACTGAATC
>NC_051414.1:30939954-30940055 GCF_015228065.2 Penaeus monodon
CCGTAAATTCCCTGGGACGAATATAGGCAGAGGTTGATGTAAGTACACCTTTTCCCACAGTTCCCTATGGGTGTTCTGGTATTTTATTTGAAATATATATA
>NC_051414.1:30940123-30940201 GCF_015228065.2 Penaeus monodon
GGTATTTCCTAGATGTTTGACATGAGCCAGCTCTTGCTCCTCCTCAATGTGTTCTCCCCTTACCTCCCTCTTGTCAAA
>NC_051414.1:30940235-30940358 GCF_015228065.2 Penaeus monodon
GGTGCCTTACGCAGATGTGCCGTAAAGGATCCATAGATTTTGAACAGACGAATGGAAAGCGAAAAAAAGTAACGGACTTATCAGAGGATGTTTGTCGATAAGTCGCCCCTCCCCCTGTTTTAC
>NC_051414.1:30940848-30940985 GCF_015228065.2 Penaeus monodon
CAGAGGAAGGAGTCACAATTCTTTTCTCGTCAAGAAGGGTTTAAGAGAATAATACCTTGTGTTAGGAATAAGCTTCCCTTCAATAACGGTTTTTGTACTTAAAAAATAATTAAATCTGTATGTTAGTCTTCTATCCA
>NC_051414.1:30941047-30941270 GCF_015228065.2 Penaeus monodon
ATGAGGGGGAGGGGTTCATCTCCTTTTTTTCATTATTCAACGAAATGTATATTATTTCAGTTAAGACGGTATTGTCTATCAGATGCATGGCCTCCAAAGATGGCGAAAAGGGAGCAAGGAAAGTAACTTGCTGGGAAGGAGAGGAAAGAAGAGGCTTGTCTTGCAGTGGTTGTGCATTTGGAGAAAGAGAGAGAGAAAAAAAACAATAGTACTTATTTGCCTG
>NC_051414.1:30941906-30943180 GCF_015228065.2 Penaeus monodon
ATGAGTAGTGATTTCCCTCCCTAATTTTTCATATTTGTTATTATCAGCACTTATTTTTCTTTACTTAAAACCCCTTATAAAATAAAATGACATATAGGAAAGTACGTGCTATTCTTTTTTATGGGATTATGGTGAATGGTACAGTAGTAGAAGAGCTTTTAAATAGACCTGGGTGAACGGGCTTAATTTGTGCCTGAAGCCTGACTGCTGTGCATACGTAAACAGTGGAGACCTGCAGGAAAATGCGAGATATATGTTTAAACAGAGGAGAATATATTTGAAAGTGGAATAGGATGATGACGATGGTGTAGAGTTGGAAAATTCAGAGAGAGTTAAATGAGGGAGGGGGTTAAAGTCAGAGTGAAGTAGTTTTTTAAAGAAGCAGTTATTAAGAAAGAGAAGGAAGAAATAGTACTAAGAAATGAAATATTAATCTGTTAAAAAGAATAGGATTTTTTTTCCCCGTTTTCGTTTTTAAAAAGTTGAACAGGTGAATTTCGTGTAATTTTGTACATGTCACTTTGAAATAAAGTTATAGTTAAGTATCACAATTTCAGAATTTTGATTATAAATGAGGAATTTTGTTATGACTTCAGACAACAGTGCTTATATGATGTTTTGCTGCAGCCCTAATAAGCAAAGAAATGCTGTATTATTACTAACACAAATTGATATAGAAAACTTGCTGGCACACAGCAGGAAAGATCTTTGTATCTTTAGTTTGACTAACTGTACAATATGCATTACATAATAATTATAGCATAATTGCAATACAGTTGGCCCTCTGTATCTACAGGATTTTTGTTCCAGGACTTTGACACTAAATTCCATATAAAAAATTTAGTAGTATATTCATATCTACACCACATACTTCTGTATACTTGAATTAATCTCTAGGTTACTTATAATATTCATCTTTAGTTTTCTTATAATACCTAATACAATAGAAGTTATACTGAATTACTTAGGAAATCATGACAAAAAAATGAAATAAAATAATCCAGACTGTATAGTACAGATTAAAAACTTTTTTCAACACATTGAATTTCATTTAAAGATAATTGAAAGAGAAAAACAAATAAATGTAATTATAAGTGGAGAAGATATAAATCCATTCTTGAACAGTGCTCAAAGAACAACTGTTGGAGAGGGACTGTCAAATGGCAGGAGGCAACTTTAGGGTATGCTTACACGTTATTTCATTCACCTGGATTCAGCATACTGCTCGGCACGTGGCAGATTTAAATGTTACAGCTTGGAACTTCATATTATTT
>NC_051414.1:30943215-30943515 GCF_015228065.2 Penaeus monodon
GAATCTTTCTTTGATTTTTCTTTTTCTTCAGATAATTTAGATCCATTATTTGTTGAATCCATGGAAACAGAGGGCCGACTGACAGATGATTACATTTTTGTGGAGATTATTCATATAAGAATTGGGACCAACATTGTAATATGAATATCTCTGTTTTCTTTTCATTCAACTTCAAGAACATGTGTGCTGCTAGTAATATCATTTATGAAACAGTATATTGTGACATGCTGTTTATAATGTAGAAATGACATGTTTTGTGCAACTAATTTGGCATGTCTTTTTTTTTCATGCATTCTTAAA
>NC_051414.1:30944715-30945130 GCF_015228065.2 Penaeus monodon
TTCATTTCACCAGCCAAGAGTTTCAGATATTATTAATGAAAGATTAGCTTCACTCTTCGTTTTATTAAACTGACTGTAGATCTATTTGGATTGCACTTTCAGTCAAGACAAAGGTGTTAAATCTCCTCCATAGTAATTTTAACTAAAACATTTTAGTGTGCTTATAACAACCAAAATTATTTAGTAACTAAGGGACTCTTATCATTGATATTTTCTCATCAAGAGTGGGTAGTCTCGGGAACTAGATCAAGTGTTGTGAGGAGGTGCGTTTTCAGTCATTTTAAATATCTATTAATTTGATATTATGACTTATTATTTGATCATTTTTTTATGATTCATTCACTTGTCCTTATTAACGGAGGAGGGAAGGAATGCCCTAGTGGATGGAAGTAATTCTGTGTAGTTGCATGGTAGA
>NC_051414.1:30945230-30947412 GCF_015228065.2 Penaeus monodon
TTTAAAAAACCCCTTTTGTTTTTTTTTTAAAAAGGGGGTTTTTTTTTTCAAGATGTAAAAAAGGCCCCAATTAACAATTTTTTAATTTTAAACAAAAAATTTTTTTAAGGTTTTTTTTTGGGGAAAAATTTTATAACTCTTAAAAAGAAAAAAACCCTACCCTTTTGCCAAACTTTTCCCCCCCTTTAATTATCGTGTAAAAAATTTTTAAAAAAACAATTAAAAAAGCCCTTTGGGAAATTTAATGAGAAAATTTTTTTTTAAAAAGTTTTTTTAAAAAACCCCCCCTTTAAAAAAGAAATTAAAATCTTTTTTTTGTAAAACGGGGAAATTTTTTCCCAAAAATGTACTCTTCAAAAGAAAAAAAAATTTCCCTTCTCCCGTATTTTTCCTTATTTAAAATTTTGCATTAAATGTTAAAAAAATTTTATTTTTTTTCCAAAAAAAAAACATTTAATATGAATATTTAAAAAAAATTTTTTTGGGGGTTTTTTTTTCCCCAGGGGGCCTTTTGTTCCAAAAATGAAGAAAAATTTTTTTTATAAAAAAAAAACATAAATTTGAAAAGGAAACTTTTTAAAAAAATATGATAAAAAAATACTTTTTAAAAATTTAACCCTTTTCAAAAAAGGGGCTAAGCATGTACAGAAATTTTTTTTTTTTTTAATTAAAAAAATATAGGGGGGAACCGGGGGGGTTTCATTAATTTTTAAAAAAAGGTTTAAATACTGTCAGTGTAATTATTTAGTGTTTGATTTCCATAAAACACCAAAAAAATTATCTTATGTCTGCTTTCCCGTTTTTTTCCATCCTTGATGCAAAAAATTTTATTTTTTAGAATTCCATGTTTGGGGCGGGATATAGTTAAAGTATTTTTTTTTTTGCCAGATAATGCAAAGACCTGCATCAAGTTTTTGAATCAAAAATAATTTTGTTTGTACCCAATGGGGGATAAAAAAAAGGGAATTTTTGATGTCTAGTGAAAAAAATTTGTTTCTTTTGCACAGAAAAAAAAAGGTCCACACTAAAAAATGATACAACCCCTGTAATATGAAAATTCCTTTTAAATAATTTTTTTAAAATTTTTGAGTGGAGTCAACAACATGGGTAATCAAATGGCTATTCATAAAAATCCCCAATAAAAAAAAAAAAGAGAGCATTTACCAATTTTTAACTGACAAAAGGTATGAGATATGTAGGAGAAACTTTTCTTTTATTCAGGTCCCCAAATAATTTAAAAAAAAGCATTTTATTACAAAATAAAGGACATAAAATTTAAAAAATGCAAAAATGATACAAGATACAAAAATGGGTGGGAGAAAAGGGTATGTAGCGAAGTGTGATAAGGGTTCCCTGCGGGGTTTTGGTTTGGGAGCTGGTCAAGTGTGAGGCCTCCCGAGCCCGATGGAGGACCCCCAGTCCACGGTGCCAGCCATGGCAAACAGGGGGAAAACACCCCATCCTTCCAAGAACTTCTTTCAGTGCTGAAGTGAGATTACAACTATTAACTCCTGGGAGGTTACGGGCATGATTTTTTTCCCTTTTGTACAATGTGCCCCTTTGGCCAATTTTTGCATAGTTTGGGCAAGATTTTACTTATGCAGCCCTGGAAGCATGGCACCAACCTCTTAATATAACCCAACTAAACATCCCCAACCACATCACCCAATACAAAACTCACAAAAAAAGTTACTATAATACAGTGTTGATAAACATGAAATTTTAAAAGTGTGTACACTGAATCAAGGTTGGAGGACCAGAGGTGGAAAAAAGATACAGTATTAAATTTCATCCTATGAATTTTTAATGATTCCCCCCCTTATTAACGCACATGGCGTAATAAATTCAAATTTCTTTTGAGGTTATCCAATTAATTTTTTTAATTTAATTCTTTACAAATTTCTCAAGAAAAGTAACCCCCAAAAAGGGGACTTAAAATACAAAAATACAGTACAAAGCATACACAAATTGCGACAGAGTAAAACCATTCCCCTGGAGTACACTTGCCAATGGTCATGTGCCCCCCAGCAGAAAAAGGGAAGAGGTGGAACACATGGATGTCATTGTGTGAGGTGCCCCGGCTGCTGTTGTGTGCTGACACCCTTTGACATTTGGCTTGTCGCCCCCCTTTCTTGCCCGGTCTGTTTTTTAAGATTTTTTTTAAAGGATATATATATATAAA
>NC_051414.1:30947474-30947949 GCF_015228065.2 Penaeus monodon
CATTTAGTGGCCCCGCCAGCCATCACCAAATTTTTGGGCAGTATTGTTTCAGTTCTTACTAAGGGTCATCCTACATTCACTAAACGACGTTTCTTTGTCCCTGGGGGGTTGCTAAGGCATGTTTATCAAAGTTGATAGGGCCCCTATCATTTCCAAAGATAAAAAGTTTTTGAAAAATTTAAACCCTACACTTTTCCCCCTGCTGGGGAGTGTGGAGGCTCGCACAGAAAACGGGGTGGACAGCCGTTCAGTTTAAATTTTACTCCAGTGAAAAAGTGCACATTTGGGCATCCGCCTAGTAGGGTGTGGCGGCCTAGAGAGAGATTTTTTGAGCCTTTCCCGTGATATGATATTTAGGGTCCCTCCCTGGATCATACCTTGAACATACACACTTTCACCCCCCACCTCCGCTACATACCCCCGGGGGGTGCTGTGCTGCTGTTGCGGGCTTGCACAAACAATTTACTGCATACAC
>NC_051414.1:30947967-30948263 GCF_015228065.2 Penaeus monodon
ATAATAATCAACAGCAAACAGAGACCTTGTAAACTTTCATATTTAAAAGCAATTTCCCCTATCAAAAAAAATTATCCACTAAATTCTACTTAGCTATTTAGATTAAGTCTTTATCGAAATGACTAAATGAGCACACATTGGAAAAGACGGGGCCCATGTGCAGAGGAGGTGGCAAATCTTGGAACACAGTTTATTGCACGGGAAAAACAATCCTCTACCTAATCCCAATTCAGACGGAATGTTGCATAACTGACCCAGTCAACAAGGTGTAGGGACAATTAAATTTAATTTGGCTC
>NC_051414.1:30948315-30949868 GCF_015228065.2 Penaeus monodon
CCATTTTCACTTTGGTTTTAACCCTCACACTTTGGGCCTAGCTTTTGGCCAGCAGACAGACATAGGCCCAAAATTTTTGTGAATGAAAATGGAAGTCTGTTTCCAGTGGATCCCCGCACAGAGAAGAAAAGAAACTAGACGGGTCCCAAAACGGATTCCCTTTAAAGGAGGAGTCAAAAAGGAATCAACAGCGGGCCCTCTTTCTTTTGGCAAAAGGTATGTCTGCTTGTGGATTGAGGTTGCTGTAAATGAGACACCAAATCACATTAAAAGGTTTGGTACCAGCTTTTAAAGCCTTGGTCACTTTACTTGAAAATTATTTTGGAATGGTAGAGCTATCAAGCAGGACGGAACCACGCAATTTGACAATTTTTTGGGGGGGTGGCATGACTAAAAGACCCAAACAATGTGTTTCTCTGTATCAAACCCAGTCATGTCATGCCCGGGGAACCTAAAGTTTTTTGTATTTTGGCGCAACAACATTTAATCAACCCTTGGTCATCAAAAACTTTGCTACAAGTCCCATGGCATTTAGGGGGGCAAATGTGGCCAGAACTCACAAACTGTCAGAAATAGGGATAAGGACGTTTTAAACATATTTTGATCTTGGTTGAACATAATTTTAATTATTCACTGCTTGAATAAAACTGAGTACTTCATAAGTCTTGGTTCACAAAGATAGTTTCCAAAGTTTCCCCCTTACCCTGAGCAACCAGTGGTATAGATGACAAAAAAGCCAGATGCCTCCACTTCCTCTCCAGAAGGTGATGATATCTGGCAGTGCCTAGGATGTGAAAGCAAGTGAAAACCTTTATCCACCCCCTCTCCATCGGGGATTTTCCCCTTGGTTTTCGAAATCGAGATGATTGGGGATGGGGAACCTTACTTGAATGATGAGCCCTTTTCCACCCTGCCCTTTTTCTTGGCCTATATCCGGCTTAAGGTGAGGGAGACATCACTCTCTGGACTCTTCTGTGCGTCTTTGGCCCGGGGGGGGAAAGGGGGAAAGGGTGGGTACAGGCGGCGTTGCTCCCTGGTGGGCTTGACTAAGCTCCCGATCGAGGGGTCCACATTGCCTTGAGCCCTTTTCCCCCTTAAACCCCTTCTGACCATTCTCCTTGCCCTTCTTGCTCGAGGATCGCCGGCCCAAATTTTCCTGTTTTTTGTCCTTGTTGAGGCCCGCTCACTGAGCTTCCAAGTTTTCATGCTGCCTCACCGGGGCGAAACAGGGGGTAATTTATTTCACAAAGAAAACTAGACATTCTACTTTACAATTTACCCAAAAAAATTGATTTGCCCAAAACTGATTTATAAAACCAAATAAAAATGAAATTAATAACTTTGAGGGGAAAATTGAATAATGCTTGAAAGATTATGGAAACTAAAACATCAAAATTTTCTACTCTGAAAATCTAACAATAAAAAATTACACCCCCCTTCATTAATTCCAAAAATAAAATGATTTGGATGAAAGATGGTTAACCCAAAAACACGGGATCCCTGGATTAAAACAATCTACCCCTCATACACACTCAAGACACTATAATCAAGGG
>NC_051414.1:30949897-30951230 GCF_015228065.2 Penaeus monodon
TAAGACCCCTTCAGATTTAATGCTTTTAGCCCTTTTCCGCCAGGACAATCGAAACAGGGCCCCACCTGAGGGAGGCCCATTGATTGAGCCAGATCGGAGAAATAAACTCAAGGGACACTCCAATCCACTGGTGTGAGGGAGTTCCATCGGGGAGTGTGACAGGAACCCCTCGTTGGGCCATTCGTTCGTCTTTCTCTGGTACCTGGAGGATTTCACACAAAAAGAGGAAAGTAAATGCACGGCTAGATGGTTTTACTGAATGCTGGTTTTATTGGGAAAAATAGGGTTTTCTAAGGAAATTTTTTCCCCTTTTTTCAAATGTTTGAAATTAATACTAAAGAAATTAGCATCCATTATGAAATATTCAATATTTCAATATGACTACTAACAGAAAATTCAATTTTTTTAAAATTCATTAAACAGTGAGCTAGAACTGTTCAATGACTACTACTTCCACCTAAATATTATTCTATATTAGGATCCAATATTTCTTTCAACACCATTCATTGTACGGGTCATTTCCACTCTCAATGAACATATATCAAGTTTCTTCTGATACTACTATTCAGGGGGCCGGGCACATATAATAAAAATAACTACAATAAATAATGCACAGACCCCACTTTTTACTCTGGTATTGATTGTCCTGAACCATGCCAATTATAAAAAAATAAAACCAAAATTTTCTTCTCCTTCTCCTCACACACAAAGACGCAGAGGACCACTTTTCACTTTCTCCACTAACTACCAGTTTTGTCGCACGCACATGCTTTAAAAATATCAACTGACTCTTGAATTCTTTCAAACTACCTATGCATTGTGCCATACATCATTCACATCTTGATGAAACAGATGCTACGTTCAGTGTTCTCGTACGCTCTGTCACCTGCCTTGGACACAAATACAGTTCATGATTGATCCTCATTTAATATAAAAAAAAGCTGCTTAAACATCTAAAGAGACGTTTCATGTATACCTCTACTCTTATAGATCTAGATTATAACAAAATGTTCATTATATCAATACATTTGTGCATGCATACTCTGTAGAAAATTTTATTAAACATATGCATAACGTATAAGACTTTATGAACTATTTGTTTTGCTATCCACACAAGAGTACATATAAATCGATAATGACCATTGCCATTATCTGATCTGCTACAAACTATGTTCATTTCATATGTTAAAATGTTTCGAACCTTGTAATATCTGTTTTCAACATAGAGAGAAACCCTAGGCTCTATCATACAAAATTTTCGAAATATCTGATAAGCCTAAAAGAAAGGACTTAAGTTTAATTTCTTTATAAATAAATTAATAAAATAAAAATA
>NC_051414.1:30951934-30952117 GCF_015228065.2 Penaeus monodon
TTCATACATACAGCATATTACAGTACGATGATAGACTCTAATAACATATCAGTTTACCACGTAGATATAGACCAGTACTACAGATCAGACATAACAAGTTCAACTGAACCTACCATATTCATTAATATATACTATACCTTATACACTCCTTAGCAACACTACAAAATCTACCACTATACCATA
>NC_051414.1:30955114-30955332 GCF_015228065.2 Penaeus monodon
CCTCTATTTTATACCTATGTATAGCATGCCCCATCCATTATCTAAGAGACTTCTAATCTTCCAATCTACCTCAACTTAAAAAAAGAAAAAAAAACCCTTCAGTGTTTCAAATTCCAAAAAAGAACTTTTAAGCGGCAATAATCCTACTACTTGTTTTAACATTCCACCATCACTAATCTGGAGTCTGTTTAACATTTATGTTTCTTCAAGTTTATTTC
>NC_051414.1:30955385-30956851 GCF_015228065.2 Penaeus monodon
TAAATACCATCCCAACATCATTCTACTATACGATGGTGCATGACTATCATTACCCATAACACTTTGCTATCCAACTTGGCATAAACTTACCCAAGGACACACATTTCTGTGACATCCATCACTGCATCTCCTGAAAAAACATCCTCTCTTATTATGTCAACCAATATAATTGAAAACTGTACTATATCCGATGCCACTTTTGGGAACCGCTATGTAATGTACACTGACGTATGCTTGGTGTTATTCTGGGCTTTATAGATCGGCAGCACCTGAACAGTTACTGAAGTAGTTTTGGCACGATAGCTAAAACCTGGTTTCTGACTATACTCTGAGCCCCGAGACGTCAGGTAGGAAAGCCTCTACAGTAAAATGAACTATGTACGTCAGTCTAGAGAAGAGTATGGGAAAAAGTTTAAGTTTTGATTGTAAAATTGGACAGGAACTTAGGTAAAGAGTTATTTGGCAATTGTAAAAGTCCTTTGGCAGCATTCTTCACTATAGGCAGTTTGAACCACTCATACACAAAAATACAGGCACTCGATAACATCCTTCACTCAACACAAAGGTATAAATTCCCACAGTCTATTACCCTCTGTATAAAGACGGTATAATACCCCAATCTATACATGAATGGGTATTATTCCGGACCACAATTCTTAAACTGATATTGGAAATGCAATTCTCCAGAAAAAAAACATCAACTTGAGGAAAAATCTTCTGTTGTGAACTTGTACTCCGGTATGCTTAGACAATGGTACAAAGCAGTTAAAATAAAAGTTCTAGTTAAAAACAAACAAATACTAATAAAATAAATAACCATATATTTTACATAAATACAACATGCATGCTCAAATACAAAGTGATGTGTAGCGCCATTCTTTGATAAGATCTAACTGCAATACTTTAAAAATCTACCAATAAACGATCTAGCGGCATGCAAAGCAGCATTGGTATTAGTAGCTTGGTAAGTTCAACAAAACTCACAACTGCAGACAAGCAGCGAAATAGGACCACCTCTCATCACCCGCACCACCCTCAAAAGTTATTATATATACGCTCTAGTTATTCTTTATAACTTGTTTTTTTCTAGCTATCTGGATCTATACAAACACTTTGTATGGACATAATGAAACCTGGATTTTATTTAACATGTGTAGGAAAAAATTACCTACACATTCACATGGGGAGAATAAGAACAAATTGTAAAACATTGTACCTTGACAGAACAATTAGAAAATTAATCAGCCTGTGGCTCCATATCAACCATGGGTCTTGTATGTAGAAGAAAATCAACATGCATATAGGAATGTTGTCTGGCAACAGTATGTAGCCAGTTTGTCATTTGATTCAGTTTGTCTTTAGTTTTTAACCTGTATCATAAAGGCCTAGAAAGTCCGTTATATTATTTATATCCACAGTATCAGTTAAGTTTATATCTGTCCAAATTGACATACAAAATATGAATG
>NC_051414.1:30956907-30957198 GCF_015228065.2 Penaeus monodon
AATGATAACAGAAACAATAATGGATTTTTATATACCTTATAATGAGATAGAAGTGACAAAGGCTGCCATAATAATTCTGCTGCTCTCAATACCTTTACAGTACTTAACTCTATATCTATTCCTGTCAGTCATGTATTTCTATTTCAAAAGATGGATATGAATACAATTACCTTTAACTAATATATACTGTGTGTCTACTGACTAAATGCCTTTCACAAAAAACAGGCATCTGCCAGTTTCAATGGTGCTGTTGCAATGGACTAGTTCATATTCAGACTATTAAACTAGGCA
>NC_051414.1:30957221-30958225 GCF_015228065.2 Penaeus monodon
TTGTACAAGATGCCCTCCTTCAATATACAAAATACAATTTGTTTAAAAAAAAATATCTATTCCATATGTAGCCTTAACAATCAATTAAAGAGACATATATATATTCATGCTACTTCTATAATTACTAACATTTAACATGACAGCTCATTTTTGCAATCATTTATAATCAGTAATGTATCTTTTTCTTCTACAAATGAAACAAAATGGGTCAATATAGCATATTTAATGACTAATAAAACTAATTTTCAGTAATGCTGGGGGCTTTCATTCATATCTCACAAAGTATGAAAAAAGTGGTGACAAGATTCCCAAAACTGTATCTCAAAACCAGTGCAACCTTATGACCTTGCATGAACTAAAAAAAAAAATGTAATAGTATGGTGTGCTTATATATGTATATCTTCTGAAGGAGAAGGTCTCCCATCCCGCTGACCTGTGGCAGGTAGGAAAGGCTCTTGGTACTCTCTGCGTAGCGGTTGACTTGCCGCAGCTCATCCAACGTCATGTGAAGAGCGGAGTGGGAACTGCCGCTGCTGAGGTCCTCCCCATTACCCTGTGACACACCACACAGCAAAACTCTCAGTCTTCATTTGACACTCCATGCCCATGGAGGACTGCACAGAAACTCCCATTCAACTTCATACATCCTCAAAACACCGCTTTACTACATCCCAAGCACGTGAGGGAGCACCTTATGCCAAATACAGGAGATGAAACTACTCACTACACCCAGTTCTTACAGCTTATGCTTTGGCAAAGTGGTTTTATAGCAGGTGTGTACCAATCTTTGCTTATTTTCTCTTGAGACTAGTATTTATCTTTGAACTAGTTTTACATTTTCTTTCATTTGTAGTTGTAGTGTTAGTTGAAGGAAGACTAACAGATTCAGGTTCAAGCTGGATCTTGCGCACTATGAAATATACAGATATTTACTATTCTGAGAAATGTCAAGTATTCTATTCTTTATTTCATAAAAATGTGTCCAATTGAATTGCACATTTCAC
>NC_051414.1:30958423-30958746 GCF_015228065.2 Penaeus monodon
TCTACAGTTTAAAAGAAATTAGGATTGTCTTTGATATGTATATATTTGTATATGCTGGTATTCTGTATAAAAGCAAAAATATTACTCAATCAAAAATGTTGAAGTGGCATGCTTCATTTACAAATGTGTAAAGTGTTTGATCTTTGAACTGGGCAAGTTGGGGTCAAAACAACCAACTGAAGACCAAGGTTTTGCAGCATCTGGCTGTGTGTCACTATTAACTTGACAGATGGATCAGACACCAAGCTGTATGTGACTTGCATGATTAAGGTGTAGGGGATGTATCCTTTAACTCATTGCTGCTGGGAACATTTTTTTTTTCA
>NC_051414.1:30959138-30959929 GCF_015228065.2 Penaeus monodon
GTAATATCTTTTTGATAATTTAAATAAAACTCAAAGTAGATCACATTTCCAAAATGAGCATTTTTTGTATGGTATTTAAAATTCTAGGAAAATATGTATGAATATAAATTTCTGAGATCAGAGGGAAAGATGTCGGATACACTTTGTTTTATGTGTTAAAGCAGTTGTTACGCTAAAACAAAAGAGGAACATCTGTTCACATACACTCAGATGTACTAACTGGCAGAACCTACAAGCACATGCACATGCACAGATCTACATCCATACCAAACCCTACAGTACATCTACACCTCAGTCTGGACCAAAGGATGGATAAGGATAATCAGAAATTCCAGGAGGGAGCCACACAATTTTTCTTTCCACAATGCAAAGCAAGGAATGTGAGAAGAGAATACTTTATTAAAGGCCAGAAGTGCAAGGATTGTAGAGAAAAAAATTTAAAGCAAGCAAGCAAGTTCATTAGTAATTTCCCCCTTGCCAGTACCATTTTAATGATTTCTCTCCACGGTTCCCTCTTCGTCAGGCCAGCGTTCTATTGAAGCAGAAAAAACCTGGCTTCAGTATGAGTCGGAGCGCTGGGGCCTCAAGTTCAACCTTGAAGGTAGCCAAAAAAAATTAGTGAGCTAATCACGCCGTAGCTGTTTGTTGTATCAATCTGCTGTTGTGAGATGTGAAAGGGCTTTGTATGTACTACCGCTTATTACACTTGCCTTCCACAGTTTGATCTTTGTGAAGACAGTTCTCAAGCTAAAAGAATTAAAGCTCTGTAAAAGTAGCTGTTAGCCAGTCTG
>NC_051414.1:30959966-30960189 GCF_015228065.2 Penaeus monodon
GTGTGTTAATTAGCTAAGATATAAGATACAATAGACTGGTTTGGTTTGGTTTATTTCTTTATTATACTTTTAGCTTACTAAAGTTTTGCTTTGAGACTGTAGCAGCTGATTGGCTTAATAGAGTTTTTGACCAATCAGTCTAGCTTTGAAGCTAATGCAGGAATTTAGTACATAAAAAAGGACAAGAGTATTTTAGTGTACCCTGACTTGAAATATAAATAGA
>NC_051414.1:30960267-30963072 GCF_015228065.2 Penaeus monodon
TTGAGTGTTGTAGATTGGCTGTTCATATGCTTCATGCACAAGAATGTTGATTTTCTGTTAAGCGTTCCTTGGTTCCCAAAACTTTTCTGCCTTTGTTCTCATGGCTAAAAGCCATTGTGTTTATAACAGTATTTATCTTGTCATTGTAAGTCTTTGCACGTTGTTGGAAATAAAGATGTTACAGATTGCATTAAATGAAAAGAAAGTGGGTGCATGTCATGAGAACATAAAGTTATGTTATTGTATCACAAAAGAAACTGATGCAGTGGTACATGTCTTGTGTCACAGACAATTGTTAATGTTGACATTGATATTTAGATGTGTAGGTTGGTAAGATATGATGGTACATGAATAAGGATATGATGAAAAGCCTTGCCATAACTAGAGCGCTTTTTTTTTTGCAGTATCTGTATAAAAAAATGAACAGAAAGGTCATAATAGTTAAGTTGTACAGCTTTAGCTGCATTGTAAGAGAATGCAAATAGGAAGTTATAGATGTCCTGTGCTTTTTGTTGAAGTTTGCTTGCTGAATGATAAGATAAGAGATAAGCAGATATGTTTATTTAAAAAGCATGTAAAAAAAGAGAGTGCTATATTTGATAACTGTTTTGGTATTTAGGAAAATCTCTTCATTTATTCAACTCTTAGAGTACAGAGTGAAATATAATAGTTATAATTCTATACTCTCTTGATGAATTACATGTACTGATGGATTACTTATTTTGACCATTGTATTTATTTTGGCAGGTCAAAGTCTAAGCAGTAATGGTAAGGAAATTTAAACTGAGGAAGCAGATATCTGTAAACTGTGTGTGAGGGTGATTGAATGTCTTGATCATTTTATGAATTAGGGGGAAAAAAATATATATATAGAATAGAGAAGGGTTCTCTGAGATTTATGGAGGGCATATTTTTTTTTTCTGGTTGCTGGTTACCCTAACCAATTAATGGTACCAAAACTTTGTATTTCAAGTATTTACCATTTCGTGATTGGTTCTGTCATATCAGACTGTATGGTAGGGAGAACAGGTTCTTCTATTCTGAATTGAGTATGTTTTTTTAATTGGTGTCAGTTTCTTAAATATGTACTTTGTCCCTTTGTGTTTTTTGTGTGAGAAGTTAAACAGATTACATCTTCAGTACAAAGTACACAGAAACAGTAATCATTGGTATTTACCTTTTTCTAGACAAGAGAACTAAGGCAATGTGTTTTTGTTTTACAAAATATTTCAAAGTATTACATGTTTTGTAAACTAGCAATGTATTGTTAGTTATCATATCTGAGCTAATCAGGAGATATTGTCCTGGTGCTTGACACACAAACAATTAGCTGTATTTAAGCACAAATAATATTGGTAGTAGTATGTTAATAAGATTCTTTGTTTACATAGGCTTTTCACAACCATATCTAATTTTCAGCATTATCTGTATTGTAAATATGCACTTGTACATATGCACTGATATGCATGTATATATCCACAGGTACACTTTTTTTCAAGTAATGTGACACTATTCTTTTGACAGTACAAAGATCAGCTTTTCATTTTTATCCACTCCCAGAAGACACTCCTCCATATATAATTTTTGAACACTGAAGATCTATAACGGAAGACTTCACAGAAGGCAGAGAGATAGTTTAAATTTTAACCAAATGAACAGAAGTATACTTATGATCAAGAGGTTTAGCTTGCAGTTGTTTTGTTGAAGTGAAAGTGGAATATACATGTGTCAGTTGGAAACCTGATAAAGAGAAAGTTGTAGATTTACACAGCATTGGTATTTGGAGAATATCTTTTATTTGTATATATTGAAAATTGAAATGGAAGGACTAGAGAAAAGAGATGGAATGATGATTTTCAAAATGAATGTTGCTCTGAAGGTATGCATGTGTTTTTATTTGGTTAGATATATTGTTGCCTATGACAGTGTATATCCTTGTGTAGTTTGACATCGATGTTTAACAGGATTTTGATCACAGGCAATGTGATTTTAGTGTCTATATATACATATTTTACAATGAGACCATATTGAAATAGAGAACTATGCTTCTCATATCTGTTTACTGAAGAGCATTTTATATCCAAAGAATGTGTGCATGGGGTCCAAGGCAATGCCTCACTAGGCATTGATGACAATTGTGTGACCTGACACTTTTTTCATTGTTTCATAATCAGTGGTGAAAGATAAAACTGGCGTTTATTTATTTTTTTCTCAGATGATCTATTTTCAAAATGAATTTATTGTAACGTGGATTAGGTAATTTGAAAACTCATAATCTATATAAGAATAACCGAAGAACTGATGACATGGGGCTTTCATAAAATGGTTCCTCCTCGTATATTCAGTCTCTCTTTCACAAATATACATGTCTCTCAATGAGAAACAAGACATAGAAAGTACAGCTTTTTCACTTCCTCTGTCTCTCACACATCCTCTCTCACACCTCTTGAAACTAAGGCCCCTTTGTTCTTGCAGCAATGGCTGGGCAGGAGGAATCACAGTCGACACCAGCCCTGATCCACATCCCAGAGAGCACCAGTGGCTTACCGTTGGTAGGTGGGGGGAGCAGTGAGATGGGAGCAGTAGGTGGGGGTGGAGACCCACTAGCTGGTGTGCCAGAAAATAACTTGAGGGAATCGTGTACCCGGCTTTCTATATCGCTTGAAGAGAATGGATTGTACAAGGTAAATATTGTACTAGATGCTTACCTCTTTTTCCCTTTTATTGAATGTGACCAGCTTTCAAGTATTTTTCTTATTGTTGTGTGTGCGTGTACACATGCACTGGCCCTCCTTGAATACAAGG
>NC_051414.1:30966224-30966608 GCF_015228065.2 Penaeus monodon
CTTACCTCCCTATCCCCCATCTCCCTATCTCCCCAACACCTTCACTCTGTCTCCCTTCCTTAACCTTTCTTTCCTCTTCTCTCTCTACCTCTTCTCTCCTCTCCATTTTCCTCTATTCTTTCCTCTGAAAACACGCATGCATGCAGCAGATGTACATATGCAATGATAGTCAATTGTAAATTTAATTCTTCTTGGATCACTGCTTAAAGAAAAGAAAAATAATTGATGTGATTTTTTACGACTTGTATGGCCAACTTTCAAGACTTTTGAATTCAAAATGGAATTGCAATATTCCATAGTTCATAACTAATTCTTCAACAGCTTATGTAACTCATCTTGCCTTTTTTCCCGTCTGCGACGTTCTTGGCTGTGATTTATTGAAAG
>NC_051414.1:30966664-30967059 GCF_015228065.2 Penaeus monodon
ACTGTTTGGCAGAAGTTCCCAAATACCTTTATGTTCAGTAACTAAAATAACTTTGAATAGTATGGCTCCATCAAAAGAGTGTGGGCACAGTACAAAATCTAAGCTGGGTGTAGCTATGGATAGTTTTTCCTTTGTCAAAATTCTTTGGAACGGATAATTTATTATTATATATTTCATTTCTTAATGTTGGGAACCCGCTCTCAATGTGTCCTTAATCATTACTTTATCTTATATTGTACAATTTTTTAATGGTATTCCCTTGTGGTTGCTGGGTAGAATGTGTGTCATTTTTTATGCCCCTGTTAGAGAATGTTTAGCTTAATATGAAACATTTCTGTTCTTTTTCCCGTCCCCCGTTTTTAATTGATTTATTTTTCAGTATCTGTAATACCATA
>NC_051414.1:30967229-30968175 GCF_015228065.2 Penaeus monodon
TTGTTGACTTATTTCTAGCTATCATACTAACAAAAGTAGTTCCTATTGTTTTATGATTAGATATATTAGTATGCGTATTTAGCCTGTTCTCTTTGGATAAGCATAATACTCACCAGATGCTCCTTTGAATGCGAATGAATAATTCACAGTTCAAAGTATTTATTGAACTTTTTGGTATTTCATCTTTATAAGAACTATATGATAGAGATGTGATATCAAAATATTGAATTGATAAATATCTTGCAGTGTGGAATTCTATGCGCTTTCTCATTTCTTTATCTACATGATCCTTCTCTGCGAAAACATGGAAATGTGTAGAACATTTACCTTCATCTCATATATAACTTCATTCTGAAGATGTTGGAAATTACTGAAGCATGTAGAGAACTGTAAGAGATCATTTTGTCTTGATTCATCCTGGAATGGCTAAGTTGTGAGGATTCATTATGCAGATTGACCTTCACTAGTCCATCTACCTGTAATCCATTTTCTTCACAAAGCCAGGTCAGATTTCAAATTTTCCAGGCCACTGGCTAGGGTTATGGGAACTTAGCTCTTGATATTTTTTTATCTCTTGTATTTTATATTACATAGTACATTATTCTCAGAGTTAACTAAGAAAATTATGTCAAAATCAGAAAGTTGACAACTAAGAACAAAGTGCATGAAACATTATAAGGAATTTAATGCAATGAATTTAGAAACTTCAGGCAGCATGAATACAGGAAAGAACAGGTTAAATATACATCTTGTATAGAAGCTTTTATTCCTTAGGAACTTTGAACTGGTATGAATTATTACAGAGAGGAGGGCATTATAGACAGAGTGATTGGCTGGATTTTCTTTGTGATTGATTGTTGTATCCTAGAGTGGTTAATGTTTAATATGAAGCACCAATGAGTTACTTTTTTTAATAATAATAATAATGCCAATGAAGGAAGGAAAG
>NC_051414.1:30968466-30969466 GCF_015228065.2 Penaeus monodon
GTGAAATGTGCAGTTCAATAGGACACATTTTTATGAAATAAAGAATAGAATACTTGACATTTCTCAGAATAGTAAATATCTGTATATTTCGTAGTGTGCAAGATCCAGCTTGAACCTGAATCTGTTAGTCTTCCTTCAACTAACACTACAACTACAAATGAAAGAAAATGTAAAACTAGTTCAAAGATAAATACTAGTCTCAAGAGAAAATAAGCAAAGATTGGTACACACCTGCTATAAAACCACTTTGCCAAAGCATAAGCTGTAAGAGCTGGGTGTAGTGAGTAGTTTCATCTGTATTTGGCATAAGGTGCTCCCTCACGTGCTTGGGATGTAGTAAAGCGGTGTTTTGAGGATGTATGAAGTTGAATGGGAGTTTCTGTGCAGTCCTCCATGGGCATGGAGTGTCAAATGAAGACTGAGAGTTTTGCTGTGTGGTGTGTCACAGGGTAATGGGGAGGACCTCAGCAGCGGCAGTTCCCACTCCGCTCTTCACATGACGTTGGATGAGCTGCGGCAAGTCAACCGCTACGCAGAGAGTACCAAGAGCCTTTCCTACCTGCCACAGGTCAGCGGGATGGGAGTCCTTCTCCTTCAGAAGATATACATATATAAGCACAAACCCTACTATTACATTTTTTTTTTAGTTCATGCAAGGTCATAAGGTTGCACTGGTTTTGAGATACAGTTTTGGGGAATCTTGTCACCACTTTTTTCATACTTTTTGAGATATGAATGAAAGCCCCAGCAGTACTGAAAATTAGTTTTATTAGTCATTAAATATGCTATATTGACCATTTTGTTTCATTTGTAGAAGAAAAAGATACATTACTGATTATAAATGATTGCAAAAATGAACTGTCATGTTAAATGTTAGTAATTATAGAAGTAGCATGAATATATATATGTCTCTTTAATTGATTGTTAAGGCTACATATGGAATAGATATTTTTTTTTAACAAATTGTATTTTGTATATTGAAGGAGGGCATCTTGTACAA
>NC_051414.1:30969489-30969779 GCF_015228065.2 Penaeus monodon
TGCTAGTTTAATAGTCTGAATATGAACTAGTCCATTGCAACAGCACCATTGAAACTGGCAGATGCCTGTTTTTTGTGAAAGGCATTTAGTCAGTAGACACACAGTATATATTAGTTAAAGGTAATTGTATTCATATCCATCTTTTGAAATAGAAATACATGACTGACAGGAATAGATATAGAGTTAAGTACTGTAAAGGTATTGAGAGCAGCAGAATTATTATGGCAGCCTTTGTCACTTCTATCTCATTATAAGGTATATAAAAATCCATTATTGTTTCTGTTATCATT
>NC_051414.1:30969844-30970408 GCF_015228065.2 Penaeus monodon
TTGTATGTCAATTTGGACAGATATAAAATTAACTAATACTGTGGATATAAAATATAAACTGGACATTTCTAGGCCTTTATGATACAGGTTAAACCTAAAGAACAAAACTGAATCAAATGACACTGGCTACATACTGTTGCTCAAGACAACATTCATATAGCATGTTGATTTTCTACATACAAGACCCATGTGGTGATATTGAGCACAGGCTATAATTTTCTGTCAAAGGTACAATGTTACATTTGTTCTTATTATCCCCATGTGATGTGTAGGTAATTTTTTCCTACACATGTTAAATAATCCAGGTTCATTTGTCATACAAGTGTTTTATCCAGATAGCTAGAAAAAAAAATTATAAAGAGTCAACTAGGCGTTATATAAGACTTGAGTGTGCGGGTATGAGAGGGTCTTTTCCTTCTTGTCTGTCTGTTGTAGTTTTGTTGAACTTACCAGCTACTAATACCAATCTGCTTTGCATGCCCTAGATATTTTTGTAGATTTTTTAATTGCAGTTTAGATCTTATAAAAGATGCGCTATCCTTTGTATTTGAGCATGCATGTTAG
>NC_051414.1:30970464-30971262 GCF_015228065.2 Penaeus monodon
ACTCTTGCCTGTTGAAGCATACCGGTACATTCCACAAAGATTTTTCTCAAGTATATGTTTTCTGGAGAATTGCATTTCCAATATCAAAGTTAAGAATTGGGGGTCGGGAATAATACCCATTCATGTTTGGTATTATACCTCTTATACAGATGGGTAAATAGACTAGGAATTTACCTTTGTGTTGATAAGATGTTACAGTGCTGTATTTTTGTGTATGAAGTCACTGCCTTTGAAGAATGCTGTCAAAGACTTTACAATTGCCAATACTCTTTACTAATCCATGTCCAATTTAAAAACTTTTCCAGTACTCGGGCTCAGAGTATACAGAACCAGGTATTGCTCTCCAAACTACTTCAGGCTGCAGATATAAAGCCAAAATACACCAAAGCATCTCATACATTACTGCTTCCCAAAGTGCATTGATATAGTACAGTTTCAATTTATTGTTACATATAAAGGGATGTTTTCAGGAGACAGTGATGTCACAGAATGAGTCATTGGGTAAGGTTATGCCCAAGTTGTGATAGCAAGGTTATGTAATGTATCACCATCTATAGTATGGTTGGTGATGGTATTTATGAAATACAAAATGCAAACAAGGAAATGTGTAAAAAATTGAAATTGAATAGAAATAAGCTTAAGAAATAAAATGTTAAACAACTCCAGATTAGTGATGGTGGATGTAAAACAAGTAGTAGGATTATTGCCGCTTGAAAAGTCTTTTTGAATTTGAAACACTGCAGGGTTTTTTCTTTTTTTATGAGGTAGATTGAAGATTAGAATGTCTCTTAGATAAGG
>NC_051414.1:30972014-30972197 GCF_015228065.2 Penaeus monodon
TTTATTTATTTATTTATAGCAGAAATTAAACTTAAGTCTTTCTCTTTAGGATTATCAGGTATTTCAAAATTTATAGAGCATGGGTCTTCTCTCTATGTTGAACAGACATTACAGTTCGAAATTTTAACATATGATACAGTTTACAGAAGAAATGCAACATTTCATTTTACTCTTTGGAAGCAA
>NC_051414.1:30972298-30972614 GCF_015228065.2 Penaeus monodon
GAGAGTTAAGTATATGACTCCTTTATATGTTTAAGCAGCTTTTTTTATTGAATATGAAGGATCGTCTACTGTATTTTCAAGGCAGTGACAAGAATACAGAAGCACTGAACATCTATTACATCAGAGGTGAATGATGTATGCACAAGCAGTAGGTATTAAGAATTCAGTCAGTGATTTTTAAGCATGTCTGCAAAAGTAGTTATAGAAATGAAAATGGTCCTTCTTTGAAGAGAAGAGAAGAAATTTTGGTTTTATTTTTTTTTAATGGCAGTGGGTTCAGGACAATCATTACCAGAGTAAAAGTGGGTCTGTGCAG
>NC_051414.1:30972638-30973229 GCF_015228065.2 Penaeus monodon
CCCCCCCCCTGAAATATAGTAATAGAAAACTTGATATATGATTCATACCTCAATGAATGGTTGAAGAAATATTGGATACTAATTGAATAATATTTAGGTGGAATGTTCATTGGAACAGTTCTAGCTCACTGTTTAATGAAATATATCAAAATTGAATTTTCTGTTAGTAGTCATATTGAAATATTGAATATTTCATAATGGATGCTAATTTCTTTAGTAGTTAATTTCAAACATTATGAAAAAAGGGGGAAAAAATTTCACTTATGAAATCCTATTTCTCAATCAACACCAGCATTACTAGTAAAACCATCTAGCCAGTGCATGTTACTTTAACCTCTTGTTGTGTGCAATCCTCCAGGTACACGAGAGACAGACAGAACGAATGCGCACAAGGAGCGAGTGGTTCCTGTCACACTCCCCGCATGGAACTCCTCTCACACCAGTGGATGTGGAGTGTCAGCCTCATGCAGTTTATATTCTCCGATCTGGCTCAATCAATCGGCCTCCCTCAGGTGTGGACCTGGTTTCAGAATTGTCCTGGCTGTGACAAGGCTAAAAGCATTTAAACTCTGAAGGAGGTCTTATGATTAT
>NC_051414.1:30973302-30974902 GCF_015228065.2 Penaeus monodon
ATATATCCATGGATCCCCTGTGTTTGTTGGTTAACCATCTTTCATCTCAAATCAGTTATCTTTGGAAGTGAATGAGATGGGGGTGTAATTTATTTATTGTTAGATTTTCAGAGTAGAAAAGTTTGATGTTTTAGTTTCCATAATCTTTCAAGCAATTATTCAATATTTCCTCAAAGTTATTAGATTTCAGTCTTTATTGAATTTTATAAATCAGTTTTGGCAAATCAAATTTTGTTGGTAAATGATAAAGTAGAATGTCATATGTATTCTTTGTGTAAGTAATATACACCCTGTTTCTGCACCAGGTGGAGGCAGCAGTGAAAACGTGGGAAGCTCAGTGAGACGGACCTCAAGCAAGGACAAGGACAGGAAATTGGTCCGGCGATCCTCGAGCAAGAAGGACAAGGAGAATGGTCAGAAGGGTTCAAGGGGAAGGTCATCAAGCGCAGATGTGAAGACCCCTCCGCATGCGGGAGACTATATGTCAAGCCCACGCAGGAGAGCAACGCCGCCTGTACCTGACCCTTCCCCTTCCCTCACGGACCATGACTGCACAGAGACTGATGTCCAGAGAGTGCATGTCTCCCTCACCTATAAGCCGAGGATATGAGGCCAAGAAAAGGACAGGGTGGAAAAGGGGCTCATCATTCAAGTAAGGTGTCACCATCCGCCAGATCATCTCGATTGCGAAAGCCAAGGGGAAGTCGCCGATGGAGAGGTGGTGGATAATGGTTTTCACTTGCTTGACACATCCATAGGCACTGCCATGATATCATCACCTTCTGGAGAGGAAGTGGAGGCATCTGCTGCTTTTTGTCATCTATACCACTGGTTGACTCAGGATAAGGGGGCAGCTGTTGAAACTATCTTCATGTGAATCCAAGACTTATGAATGTACTCAGTTGTATGTGCAAGCAGTGAATAATTAAAAATTATGTTCAACCAAGGATCAAAATATGTTAAAATCGTCCTTCATCCAGTATTGTCTGACAGTTTGTGAGTTCTGGCCACATTTGCCCTCCTACTGCCATGGGACTTGTGTAGCATTAAGTTTTTGATGACCAAGGCTCTTGAGTTAAGATGTTGGTGTGCGTCCAAAGTACAAATGAGCTTGAGGTTCCCAGGTCATGACATGGACTGGTTGTGATACAGAGAAACACATTGTTGGATCTTGCTAGTCATGCCACCGCCAAAGAATTGTAGCACAGATTGCAGTGGTTCCAGTCCTGCTTTGATAGCATCTACCATTCACAAAATAATTTTCAAGTACAAGTGACCAAGGCTTTAACTGCTGGTACCACCTTTCACATGTGATTCGGCTGTCTCATGTTACAGCAACCTCAAGTCCACAAGCAGACATGACCTTAGCCAACAGAATGACGTGCCTGGCTGTTGTATTGCTCTTTTGACTCCAGTCCTTGAGAAGGGACTCCGTATGTGTACCTGTCTAGATACTTCTTGCTTCTCAATGTGCGGGCATCCACTGGGAAGCAGCACATTCCATTGTACATGTCACAAAATTTGGACCTCATGTCTGATCTGCTGGCACAAGAGCTAGCCTAAAGTGTGAGGTTGAAAACCAAAGTGAACTGGAAAAAGC
>NC_051414.1:30974951-30975302 GCF_015228065.2 Penaeus monodon
AGAGCCAAAGTTAATTGAATTGTCCATACACATGCTGTTGACTGGGTCAGTGTATGCAAACATTCCGTCTGAATCTGGAGATTAGGTAGAGGATATGTTTCCTGTGCATATAAACTGTGTATCCAAGATTTGCCACCTCCTCTGCACATGTCCAGTCTTTTACCAATGTGTGCTCATTTAGTCATTTCTGATAAAGACTGTCAATCTAAATAATGACTAAGTAGAACTTGAGTGGATAAGTTTTCTTGATCATGGTATTGCTTGAAGATATGAAAGTTTACAAGTGTCTCTGTTTGCTGTTGATTATTATAAAAAAAAAAATAAAAAAGATGTATGCAGTAAATTGTGTGT
>NC_051414.1:30975328-30975773 GCF_015228065.2 Penaeus monodon
TCCTCCCGGGGATATGTAGCGGAGGTGGTGGTGAAAAGTGGTGTATGTGTCAAGGTATGATCCAGTGGAGGGACCCTAGATATCAGTATCACTGCAAGGCTCAAGAAATACTCTCTTCTAGGCCTGCCACACCTCACTAGGCAGGATGCCCAAATGTGCACGTTTTCACTGGAGTAAAATTTAAACTGCAACGGCTGTCCACCCCTGTTTTCTGATGCGAGCCTCCACACTGCCAGCATGGTGAATGTGTAGGGTTTATAATTTTTTCAGAAACATTTTTATCATTGGAAATGCATAGGGGACCTATCAACTTTGATAAACACTGCCATTAGCAACACCCCAGGGACAAAGAAACGTCGTTTAGTGAATGTAGGATGACCACTTAGTAAGAACTGATAATCAATACTGCCCAGAAATTGGTGATGGCTGGCAGGCCACTAAAGTG
>NC_051414.1:30975852-30978120 GCF_015228065.2 Penaeus monodon
CCATTAAAAAATCTTAAAAAACAGACCGGGCAAGTAAGGGGCGACAAGCCAAATGTCTAAGGTGTCAGCAGCACGCACAGCAGCCGGTCACCTCACACAAGTGACATCCATGTGTTCCTACCTCTTCCTTTGCTGCTGGGACACGATGACCATTGGCAAGTGTACTCCAGGTTAATGGTTTTACTCTGTCTGCAATCTTGTGTATGCTTTGTACTGCTATTAGTATTTTAAGTCCCTTTGTGGGGATACTGTTCATTGAGAATTATGTAAATGAATTAAATTAAAAAATTAATTGGATCAACCTGTCAAAAAGAAATTAGAATTTCATTACGCCATAGTGCGTATAATAAGGGTGGGGAATCATTAAAAAGTTCATAGGATGAAATTTACGTACTGTATCTTTTTTCCACCTCTGGTCTCCTAACCTGTGATTTCAGTCGTACACACTTTTAACATGTTGCATGTTTATCAACACTGTATTAGTAGTAAGCTTATTTGTAGAGTTTTGTATGTGGGTGATGTGGTGGGCATGTGAGTAGTGGGTTATATTAAGAGGTTGGTGCCATGCTTCCAGGGCTGCATAAGTACATGCTTGCCAAGCTATGCAAAAATTGGCCAAGGAGCACATTGTACAAGTGCAAAGAAAATCATGCCAGTAACCTCCCAGTGAGTTAATAGTTGTAATCTCAACTTCAGACACATTGACAAGAATGTTCTTGGTAAGGATGTATGTTGCCCCCTGTTTGCCATGGCTGGGCACCGTCGACTGGGGGTCCTCCATCGGGCTCAGGGAGGCCTCACACTTGACCAGACTCCCAAACCACCCTCGGCAGCAACCCTTACTCACACTGTCGTCTACATACCCTTTCTCCCACCATTTTGTATCTTGTACTCATAGTTTTGCATTTTTAATTGTATGTACACTTGATTCTGTAATGAATATGCTTTTTTAAATTATTGGTGACCTTGAATAAATGAAAAGTTTCTCCTACATATCTCAATTACCTTTTGTCAGTTAAAAGTTGGTAATATGCTCTCTTTTATCTATTTTATTGGGGATTTTCATGAATAGCCATTCAGATTACCCATAGTTGTTGACTCTACACTCAAAAATATTTTAATTAACTATGTGCACGATATTTTCATATTACAGTGTGTGTATACCAGTTGGTTAGTGTGGTGACCTTTTTTCATGCTGTGCAAAAGAAACAAGTTTTTGCACTATGACATGCAAAATTACCCTTTTTTATCCCACCATATGGTGTACAACAAATTATTTTTGTATTCATAAGCTTGATGCAGGTCTTTGCATTATCTGGCAAAAAAAAAAAAAATAGCTTGAACTATATCCCATGCTCCATGACATGGAACTTCTAAAAAATACAAAATGGTTTGCATCAAGGATGAGAAGACAACAGGAAGCAGATCAGTATAGATAAGTTTTTGGTGATTTATGGAAATCAAACACTGAATAATTACTACTGACAGTATTTACACTTTTATAATAACAATTTATAATGAAACACCACAGTGCCTCCCCCAGTATATTTTGAATATTAAATGCAATAAAAAAAATTACTGTACATGCTTAGCCACTATTGAATAGATGACCATAGGGTGTAACAGGTAATTTTATGCCATCGATAATTACTTAGAAGATGCCATATAAAACAGACTATGGCTTAGGCCTGTTAAATACTTTAGTACAAGAAGAAATTTTGCTTCAAGTGTGAGTAACAAGAGAGAGCAACTGAGGTTCAAAATGCAAGAGCAAAATACACATCTTGTAAAATTAAAGTATTTCAATGATTAGAACATATTTATTTTGGATACAAAAGACTGAAATGAAGTTTACACATTGGCAATGCTAAATGGTTAGCTGGAAGTCAAGTGGACAGTACTTGAAGAAATTTGTATTTCTGATTAGAGATGAGTATCATGTTGGGCAGAAAACAGTGTTAGCCCTGTTTTACATACTAATAAGATTTTAATTTCTTTGTTTAATGGTAGATGTAGATTAAAATAACTTGTTAAGAATACTCTGCTCATTAAATATCCCACAAAGCTTTGCAACTTGAATTGCGTATTCATTGAAATTTTACTACTATTTCAATAATTAAGGGGGGGAAAATAGTTTGGACAAAAGAATCCAGGGTATATTTGCTTTGTACTAAGAGTATAAGAATTTTATCTCTTGGAGAAACAATTAAATCTCAATAAGCTGTGGAGCATAGAACATTAACATCACTACCATGTTACATATGGCCT
>NC_051414.1:30978216-30978429 GCF_015228065.2 Penaeus monodon
TCAAAGTTTGAAAAGAGGTTATTTTTTACAATTTGACAAAATAGGTAACATTGATAAATGAGTGATAAATAATCATTTGAATTTCTTTTCCTAAAACATGTTTTAGACTAATAAACAATGTCAAAGTTCAGTCACAGCCAAAGCAATACATTTGAATTTATGTACATTTTGATCAGCAGCAAGTGATCCTTTGAATAAAGCTCCACAAATACT
>NC_051414.1:30978676-30978816 GCF_015228065.2 Penaeus monodon
TCTTTTCTAGTACCAGTTTATATCTTCAAACTCATCAGTTATCAAGAGATTCTTATCATTATCTATCTACTAACAAAATATAGCAGGAATAGTTGGTGTAATTAATGAATCAGCTCAATATGAATGCATTAATTTTGTAT
>NC_051414.1:30979359-30979451 GCF_015228065.2 Penaeus monodon
TTGAAGTAATTGCAACTGCTTGGAGCTCAGACAAAGCTTATTGATCTATATAGGAAAGGTTGAAGTCGTATATGGCTTTGCATCCTATTTTG
>NC_051414.1:30979752-30980428 GCF_015228065.2 Penaeus monodon
AAAAAAAAAGGTAATAATAAAAAAAAAACGATAATTCCCACAGTACAACAACATTCCCGTTGGTACGACGTCTTCGCCTGGAAATTCCTTGGCGACGCAATGTTTACAAACAACGGCATACCGCTGTGACGGAAGAAGGTAATTTGAAGTGGCTAAGTTTCTTCGATTTAGACTAAAGATTAAGGAGAAATCAGACAGGGAACTATTCTGGTGGTTAAGTTTGTAGAATCTAGCTAAGGCAAATGTCTTAGTAATGGGAGGCTATTGACTTAACTTGAAGGTAAATTTCGTAACTGAAGTGAATTTTCCAAGTATTACAAGGCTGTGGTGAGGTCGGTTTTAATTGTTTAGTACAACAGTTCCGTGAAAAAAGATTAACCTGTAAATTATGTGTGCTTCATGTAAACATAAACATGGCAGTGTAAGAATCAGTCTGTCACGTTGTTCATGTATTCAAAATACTTTTGAACTGCGGTAGTATTTGCATTCTGTCATTTAAACATAACCAAAATGACTCTGTCAGTGAAAGGACTCTTTAGAGACAAAGAAAGAATAAAGTAGTGACAACATAAAAAGGTGTTTATAGGTATAAGAAGTAACAAGGCAAGCTGACAATCACTTATAAAAAATGCATATACATTGCCTCAAAAGATTGTTCCAGCACTGCAGCAAAGGA
>NC_051414.1:30980519-30980719 GCF_015228065.2 Penaeus monodon
CTGTATATGTAGAGTTAATTGCTGGTAAGTGTACTGTAGGGAATTAGAGTGATTGTGGCTTTTAACTGATCACATACATACAAACCATAAGAATCAGCTCTTTGTTCACACTTCCTTCCATATATCCCTAAACATACTCACTTCTTTTTTTCCCTCCTCCCTTTGCCTCCTTGTGCATTCTCACATCCCTTTCCTCCCTG
>NC_051414.1:30981714-30982026 GCF_015228065.2 Penaeus monodon
CAGATTGGAAATAAATATTATCGTCAGCATTATAAACAGACAGATTCCCTTATCACATATAGTAAAAGGCTACATTTATGTTATGTTACACCAGTTTATTAGAAATATCTTTTAATTCAAGCTTATTTATACTTCTGATTCTAGAACTGTTGTCGTGCAGTGTGTATCAAGGGGCACAAGATGGCCTGGGCAAGTGTGGGACGGTACCAGTGGCTCAGTGGAGCTTCCCTGATGTTGCTGCTTGCAGACCTCGTACTGAATGCCATCTTTCTTGTCTTTGCACACAGCACTCTCCTAACGCTGTTGATTTAC
>NC_051414.1:30984132-30984796 GCF_015228065.2 Penaeus monodon
TAAAAATATTTTCTTCCTTAGAATCCAGGATGTGTGCCTTGTGTTTTCTCTCATTCTGCTCTTCCTGGCCCTGTTTTCAACCACTCTCTCTCAGGTTAGTACTATGGGAAATTTTAGAGTAATACTTTTTTGTAATTTTTACTATTTAACTTGTAATAAGTAAAATCAATAATGGTCTTTTAACATACTTTTCTTTCATTCTTTTTCAATACGATGGTAAATATATTGGAAAAAAATGTGCATGGACGCACACATGCACATGCACATGCACACTCTAAATCCTTCAAAAAGGATCTACGTTGGTAAGTTATAATAGTAAGATAAAGAAAGTGAAATTAACCAGATACCTTCCTCCTGACAGGCTGGTCTTATTGGCGAACTCTTTCAAAAATTTCGCTGGTGTATCATAGCAGCCATACTGTACCTTGGTCTCTCCTTGGGTTTTCACTCGTGGTCCCTCAAGCAGCAATGGCAGGAACCTGAGAAATACATCTGGGCTCATGGAATGGTTGCTCTCTTCACACTTCAGCGAGTCGGTGGGTTATTATGCATTTCTTGTGTTATATAATGTGACTGTATCATAAATTGTTGAAATACTGATTGTCTTTCTAGTGGTAACTTATCTTTTATACTGTTAAGAAAGCCTGTCAATATAATTTTTACT
>NC_051414.1:30984818-30984999 GCF_015228065.2 Penaeus monodon
CTCTACAGCTGGTGGAATCCATTATTACCTCTACAAGAGAACAATCTTGCAACTATCTGATAAGAACTTCTATGCTCAGTTACCAGTTGGCAGCAGTAAATAAATATAACCTCTTTCTCAGTGAAGAAATATTTATTTTTTCTTCTAATTAAGAAATATTGTGTTAATATATACTACTATG
>NC_051414.1:30985063-30985382 GCF_015228065.2 Penaeus monodon
TATACCATACACAGAGGCAAATTCTAATGCGTTATGTATACTGGTATTGTTAAGCACTGACCAGTATAAATAATATTAGCATACTATGTATGTAGTGCATTTAGTACATGTGGGTTCATATGTATGAGGCAGTTAAGGAGGCATGGATCTCTACTAGTTAAGCTTTGTAGAAAAGTCAGTCCACACTAATATTTATTAATTATTAGTTTCTTAACCTAATACCATGATAAAATGTCTGCAAAGAAAGATAATGTGTTAGCACTGTCTACAAAGTAATATACATGGTTTAATAAAAAACTATCTTATCCAAGAAATGCCC
>NC_051414.1:30985421-30985529 GCF_015228065.2 Penaeus monodon
AATGATGACCTGAATCATCCAACACAACAGACTTAAATAATACCTGCTATACTTGGGACCTATAAACCAAGCCAAGTTGTTTCATATACATAGCTGGCATTGCCTTGG
>NC_051414.1:30987075-30989058 GCF_015228065.2 Penaeus monodon
AGTATACAGGGATAACTTCCAACTTACCTGATGGATATTTGACAAATGAAAACTCATGTCTTGATGTATAAGCCTGTAATGATGAGAATCCTAAAAGTTATCTTGCAGCGTATCCAATCTTGTTTTCTACTTTATATTTTTCTCTGATTTATCTGTTCTTTCTTAGTCATTTTAGTGACATTTATTGTAGCCTCTCTCGTCCTCTTTCTTTGCTTTATTTTTCGGTGTGTCTCTATCTTGAGTTATAGTTACCTGATAATTATTCTTAAATGTTTTGTTTGCTCTTCAACATATATTGGTTTGCCTTATCTCAGAATCAATGCAAACCAGGGAGATTTACTGACATTCTTAGATTTTATTAGTGAATACAAAAATTGTCCTTCCAACAGTTAATAATTATATATTTTACACTGCTATTAAAAGAATTAATACACACATTTTTTGCACTGCTGTACAACTAGAACAATTCTTGATTTTGTAAGAAATACACACTAATTATTAATATTGCTTTCAACAACAAGATTTAAACCATTTAGTTTAATTTGAAATGGGAGATATAAGGAGGATATTATTTATAGAAACACTTTAGGTACCCAAGTGAAAAAAAAAATAAAAAGAGGCACTTGCTTCTTTCTGTAACTCCCATTCAACATTCTAGAAAGCAGAAAATTTATGCTTAGTATTTCAGTGCGAATAACAATGTTAATTTATTGCTTGTAGATATTCAGTCCCATTCCCTAACCTTTTTTTATGCTGGAATCCTTTGATGCTTAGGAGTTTTTATTTACTGACATTTAAAGATGACTACTCTAATAATATATTCCAGAGTACCGCAAAGTTCAAGCAACTGTAAACTTGTCACATAACAGCATAATTCTTGCAGACATTTATATCATGAATATTCCAAGCTGAATAAACATATCTGGATTTTAGAGAACTAATCAGACTTAATACAAAGCTTTATACATTTCAAGTTCTCAAAAATTTGATTTAATTTTCAAATTGATGAATGACTAAGCAACAGAGGCTTTTATTTAGATTTAAAAGGTTACATCAAACAAAAGTGGCTGTCTGTTGTGTTTATTTCTTGCACATATGGTAGACTGCTTTAGACAATCAGGTACATGGTTGTGCTGGAGTAGTCTGTGTGACTACCAGCAATGGGTTGTGCTGCAGAGGTATGTGTGTCCCTCTGCAATAGACAGTAGAAGGGACATCCACACACCCACCAGCAACTGGTTGTGCTGGAGTTGAGCAGTCATCCTAAAAGGAGCCTTCACTACATCCCTATCTCTCTCTCCCTTTCTTTCACCTTAAAAAAACTCATTGGCCATCATATCTTCATATATACTCTCTAGAACCATCAAAGTGAAAGTCTGTAGAATGACTGCTGGACCATTGGTGATTACATGTTACTGGAGTATTGAACTTGAGAAGCATTGCTGTTTATAATTTATGATTTTATTTACAAATGCTGTATGTATAAAAAATTACAAAAATGTCAATGCTAGCTACGACTAACCAATCTCCCTGAATCACTGACCAAAGCAAAATTTGGTTCAGAATCTTCAGATCTTGGCCAGGTGATTGCTGTAGCATGCTGAAGACAAGAAAATGCTTGTCATATTAGTTTTGATCTACAATACTTGGCATACATTACAAGTATTAAATCTATCAACTCAATGACACTCAAATGAGACAAATTCCAATAGCCAATTAATTAACAACCTAATTTCAGAATTGCTCCTACTGTTATTCAGTGGTAAACCCATAAATGCAATATTACTTTTAAGATTCAAATAAATGCAATTTTACAACTACATCTTTAAATAATAATAATAAAAAAGAGAAGATAGCAAACATACAATCACAATTTACACATTAGTTCTACGCTCTCTTTAAAAAGGCAAAATATAATGATTTTTAGATCATTTTCAAAGCACCTCTTTGCTACTAATATTTTCCACCTGTGACCTGGCTACC
>NC_051414.1:30989089-30989893 GCF_015228065.2 Penaeus monodon
GTAACTCATCTTTCAAGGACAAAATCCTCACCTAGGGATCCAGGCTAAGTCACTGTCAAATCCTTTCCTGGTTTCTGTACTTGGCAGTCCAGCTATTACCAAGTCTGAAATCTTGCAAACTATGCCAGTGGATTGAATACCACTAGATTTCGATAATCTAAGAGGACTGAGACTGGAGAGCCAAACTTTGGTTTTGTGTTTTTTAAGACATTCTTATAAGAGTATTAAGCTATTTAGTCTTTGCATACAATTAAATAAATACTGACTTACTGAAATAACTTGTGCTGGAGTACTATTCATAATGTGAGAGAAAAAGATAAATAAAATGAAATAAACCTCTTTCTTCATATCTTAACAATAGAAACATGTTTAACCCCTAAACTGCAAATGGTTAGTTGAACATCAACCCTACCAGAGGTAACAAAAAACAAAATTTAAATAACTGAGTTATGAATTTCAAAACTTGGTTCTTCTCAACATGCAGAGAATATATTCTGAAATGCCTACAAATAACTAAGGGAGAACATTTCAAAGTAATCTTGGTTTCCTCATTATCCTGGTGAAAAAAGAAAAGAAAAGGAAAATGAGCATTTATGTAGCAAAAGTTCTAAAGCTAAACAGAGGAGGTAGCATGATGATGGGTGACTCTAGAAGACGCATAGATTCAAGGCAAAACATTCCCAATATGCGCCACATTCAAAAGTCAGTCTCTCGCTAAAAGTACCTCAAAAGGTTGCCAAAGATGCTTCTTATGGGGCACGTTGCAGTTTAAGGGGTAAATCTCGATATTTTTACATAAAAATA
>NC_051414.1:30990042-30990374 GCF_015228065.2 Penaeus monodon
AAATCTTATAATTTATGTCTCTCATTTCCAGCATTATGCCTCTTCATAAAGTCAAGTTAAGACTAAATAAAAAATAATCACTAACAGAATGTCAAAGTGTTTATCAATTACTCCACTTTTACTATAATTCTCGTACCCGTCATCTTCCAAATACAATGGTGATTTTATGTTCAACTGATTCTATGTAACTTGAGACAAAACAGTAACACCTGGATTTCATTATTGCTTGATTTCAATAACTCAAACATATTATTTAATTGACGCAAAGCATATATAATTTCACTGAATATCTTGTTAAAAATATGTATAGAAAATCTTATATAATCATTCTT
>NC_051414.1:30990408-30990493 GCF_015228065.2 Penaeus monodon
TATGCTAATGATTCAGTCAAATTCCTAGATATTAGAAAAAGACAATTTTATGTGCACTTTGCAGAATAAAAATAATAACATACAT
>NC_051414.1:30990650-30991122 GCF_015228065.2 Penaeus monodon
AAGCAAAAATGATAATGAATAAGATTACAGTTGAAGAGAAAGAGAAAATGTGAATAATTTTGTTTCTCCTTTTTACAAAATATCCCCCTAAAAAGAGAGAGAGAAAAATTAGGGCATTACAAAGTGCACATAAAACTGTAGAAAAATGACATCTAAGATCTCTTCTCTTCACTGCTATGACATCCAACTGATAGATTACTTATCTTTTTAAATTAAAAAATAATAAAAAAAAATATATATCTATACAGTAATCAGCGTTTGCTTGAATTACAAAAATACGTTCATGGAAGTGTGGTAACTGCTGAAAACATTACCTTTAAGAAGGGTTCAAATGCATGGGTAAACAGGGAAATTAGCAATATCATTGATTTTCCATTTGAACAATTCCTTCTTCCTCTTCTTTCAAATGGTCAAAGCAAGAGCTATATACTTCAATTACTCATGTGTCTGTAAATACACAGTTGGACAAAAA
>NC_051414.1:30991144-30993155 GCF_015228065.2 Penaeus monodon
CTTTTGACAATTCTAAGAATTACATTTCTTATTTAACCAATTTCGTATTTCAAGCACTTCCTACCAATTTCTGACTACATATCTAACCATTACACTTCTACAAGCTGCCAGCTCTTAAACTAAAATTGTCACTTCATGCCAAAATGTTCACCAATTATAGCAACAAAGGCACCTGACACTGAATGAACCACTGAGAGGGCCTACAGCTGATGACATAATCTAAAGCAAATCTACAGGTTTTCCTTCCTACAGAAAAACAGAACCTTTCCTTCTCTTTGTTTCTCAGCAGATGCATCAACACGTCAAAACCTGGAACACGGTTCTTTGGTTTACAATGAATTTTCCCGGTTCTAGATCATTTTGTTTCATGAAAACTTCCAGCTCTGCAGGAAGGTGAATATGAATGGCAGGTTGTGGTGTCTACAATGGTCCTGGCAAGTGATAAAGAAGGAACAATCAAAGTTTATAATTAATAAAAAGTATTTGTACAGAACCCTGGTGGAATAACACAATTGCTAAAGGCATGCACAATGGTACTACTTAACCTTCAAGTCTTCCTTGGTCTCAACCTACAGTAAATAATCAGTCAATGGTTCTCTCCCAAGAACTAAAATGTCTCTTAAAAGAAACCAGATGCAAGTATAAAAATATAAATAATATTTATATCTCTCCTTTGCCTCACACATAGCCTCTAATAAATGGCAACTCTTCCATCCAGCACATCTTATCATTACTTGAGCCAACCTCCTATTCCTCGTAGTGAGCAAGTTCTATTCTTGGATGCTACTTCTATAACTTAAATACTATTTAAGTTTTTTGTCATTTCATTATTATTTAAGAAACAAAAGAATTCCTTATAGTACTTTGTGCTAAAATTGGGTAATAACTTGTCACCATGAGGAGGAGCATAACAAATAACAACACACAAAATCACTGTTGATACAAACACCATAAAAGACTATGGTAATCCACCTTATGAAACAGCATAGTCACCCTGTATGCCACAATTACCAGCAGTGGGAAATACTGATACTTTGTGCTGACCAATCAACCTTCCAGCAACAGGTTTACTCTTCTGGCTATCTTTACAATAGTTTAAAACATAACATCACTAGCACATTGTAATACTGGATCCCATGACTCTGTCAGTTGTACAACCAATGATAACACTGCAACACTGAGCAATGTAGCACAATTCAAGAACCACTTAACTGTAACAATGAATCAGATAACAGGAAAATAGATTCATTATGGACACATGACAAAGACTTATTAAAAGAGTTTTAAAATCTTTTATAACTGTCTGTCATGATTACAATCTTAATCCTTTTTTAAGAAACAAAATGAGCCAACATAATATCTGACTATTTCAAATACATTTAATACCAATCTATACAATTGTAGTGTACTTGAGACAAAGTAGCACAAGGTGGAATAATATGTTTATTGCAAATTACATTACTTCCCTTTCAGTCCTGACACTTATACTTTCTTTTTTATATTATTTTGAAAATGCTCAACAGTCTTTACATAATGGGATATAAAAGATATTAAAACCTTAAATCTATCCAAAATCATGCATGTCTGCTTTAACAGTTCATCCAAATTGCTGTATTTTGGAATTTTGTGCATTTTTCAATGGGGAAGGGGAGGGGGGGATCTTACCAAGGAAACTGCAATTAAACCATTTGGGGGAGGGGGGGGGGGTACACCAAATGCTATGTTCTCTTAATATTCAACACCAGATCTGATTAGCTTTGAGATATTAAACTTTGATTCTATGGTATAAACATTTTCAAGCATAGAACATGCAGCTGGATGTCAGATGGTTATGTGCACTTAATCTTGTTTCCTGAATAATTGTAAGATAGGGAGGGACCCTTACCAAAATTACAATAAAGTTTGACAAATTAGTAGAACACCTTGTGTGTGCTATAGATTTTATACTAATGGTATTTGAAGTAATCAGTAACATATGTTCACCTAGCCATCAGTCCTACATTTTCAACAT
>NC_051414.1:30993304-30993848 GCF_015228065.2 Penaeus monodon
GGGGGGGGGGCAGAACAATACTGAAGCAAATTTACTGCAACTACAATCTATGTCATTTTTCTCTCTCTTCAAATCTACTTCATTTCAGTCATAAAAAAAATAACACACAATGTATCAGTATAACAAATTTTCCAAATCCACAGACACCAGATCATTGATTCAAGTTACTGTTTTACAATAGGGTAAATATTATCAAAATCACCTCTCTGTCACAACCCTTAGTGTGAAAGCAGCACTGAAAAACCGAGGTAGGTGTGCCAAACTGTCGGTGGATTTGGATGTTGTGTGGGAATTGACAGCACACTCCAACAGCCTTATTTTAAGCACTGGCACAGTATATTCTTTGTCTACAATCTAGAGAACTAATTTTAATAAGTACACCAAATGCATATAACATATTAGCGGTGATCAGATATCGAGAGACTGTGTGATCATTCTGTTTGCAATTCCTCTTCTGTTATTGAAAGAACTCCTAGTGCTATGTATGCAAAGCATTAAGGTATCATTTATAAATAGCACCAAACATGAGATATGGCTGATAAAA
>NC_051414.1:30993883-30993999 GCF_015228065.2 Penaeus monodon
GAACATTTACCTTTGCCAACAGTGGAAAAATAAAGAATTTGTTTTCCTTTTGTATATTCTTGAAGCAAACCTAAGTTTATTCTTACAATACAGTTTAAGACATTTCTCCTCCTGGG
>NC_051414.1:30994032-30994119 GCF_015228065.2 Penaeus monodon
ACTGGATCTTTAAATACAAATACTATTTCTAGTTGAGTAGAAATTTAAGAAATGCTTGATAAATTACTCAGATATTTCAAACATCTT
>NC_051414.1:30994419-30994779 GCF_015228065.2 Penaeus monodon
CCTTTTCTATTACAAGTTTTACACTATCATTATCATTACTACAAAACTTCTGTAAGCAAAATGGTAATACATATTACTGATAAAGGCAGGATGCAAGACTGTGGTGCTGGATACAGGTTGCATTATGTGTACAATGCCTATCATACTAATATTGATAGCCAAAAAGCTTACCAAAATAAGTATTAGCCATATAACATTCTTCTTTTTAAATTTGGTTTGGTCTTTTAAATAATTTTACACTTTAAAAGTTTTGCAAAGGATCACTCAACTCTTCACAACCTTAGATCATCACTTTCTAGAAATGAGCAAACCTATAATGGATTCATCTTACACACACATATCCTACCATATAAACACCCT
>NC_051414.1:30994913-30995346 GCF_015228065.2 Penaeus monodon
TCCTCTGTCTGTCTGTCTCTCAGTTTATTTATAATTTCTTTCTATTTCCTATCAATCATAAAATAGTCCTTACCAGACAAGCCTGTGGTGTGAAAGAGAGTTTACAAGTGTCTACCCACATTTTTTGCAATGTGGTGAATATGATATACTGACTAGGAAAGTCTTGATATTCAGTCAAGGAATACAAGCATCCATGTCAAGAATATTACAGTACATAATGCAAGTAAAAAATGTCAACATACTGGTTAAACACGAATGCACACACAAACATACACATATACAAGTATCACACAATGCAAATTGTTTTTAAATATCTGAATAAAATTTAAATCACTGACACTGTGAAATCCTTTCCTTGCCCTTACTCTAATACCTGCTTTCCATAGCCTGACTAGACTAATGACTTACCATTCACTAACCCTATGGAAATTAT
>NC_051414.1:30995565-30995736 GCF_015228065.2 Penaeus monodon
GCAGGCATGCCAGAATGAACACTCAATACCCATTTTTGAATACTCTAGCTCAATATTCTATTATCAGCCAATTTCATCACTTATTTTTGTTTTACCTTTTTCTATAAATGAAGAATAATGCAGTATTGCCAAATTTTCTTGCTGACTTAGGAAAACAGAACCAAAAAAAAA
>NC_051414.1:30996441-30996539 GCF_015228065.2 Penaeus monodon
TAGGTATAATTTTACTATAAAAATAAGTATTATTTACCATAACCAGTACTGATACTTCACTAAAATTTTTTTAAGAACGTCCACTCCGATTTGCCGAA
>NC_051414.1:30996600-30996707 GCF_015228065.2 Penaeus monodon
CCAAGGCTGTGTTATGAACAACAAATAAAGATATTTTATTTAATTTTAGTTATAGTATTTGCTTCCTCTCACCTTAAGTTTTAATTGATCCATAATTATCTATACAT
>NC_051414.1:30996771-30996989 GCF_015228065.2 Penaeus monodon
TAGTGCCTTTTCTTTTTTTTTATCAATATGTGATGATATTCATAGAATCCACGACTATCTTTGATGTGTAGTTCATCCAGGTTATTATAGACACTTTGGTCTTATCAGGGACAAAGTTTCTCCATGGAGGGACACTGTGCATAAAGTGACCAATCTGTAGTTGAACGGCACTCTGCATAGCTGCCTTGGGATCCCTAGCAGACTAGTGTGACCATTAC
>NC_051414.1:30997168-30997285 GCF_015228065.2 Penaeus monodon
AAAAATATCCTAAAAATATAAGAAATGGGGAGATATATAATTTACATCACTTGTGGAGTCATCTGTGCCCAACAAAATTAACAAAACTACAGTTGAAAGCACAAGCACCCTATTCAT
>NC_051414.1:30997462-30997552 GCF_015228065.2 Penaeus monodon
CTTTAACAGTAAACAATAAACTTGAAATATTCTACTGTAAATATCTTGTTTCAGTATTCTCTCAATATATACTCAGTGTGGATATGCACA
>NC_051414.1:30997779-30998110 GCF_015228065.2 Penaeus monodon
CCACATGTGTTCAGATATATAAGAAAAAAAAAAAAATTATATGCATATACTGACAATTCAGTGAATCCTAATGCACCACAGCATACTTTGAATAAGACAAAGACATATTCTTATGAAGGAGAATACTAACTAAACACTTTAAATCATTACCATAAAATCATCATTATTTTCACCCAGGAGGAGAAACACTTTACTGTATAAGAAACCTTCAAAGAAAGCAATGTATTTTATATAAAGAAGCATAGAATAATAATAGTCATTTTCCCTCCTAATTTGGCTACAAAAAAACCACACCTTTTCACATGTCATCCAATTGGAATTTAATTTCTAT
>NC_051414.1:30999105-30999286 GCF_015228065.2 Penaeus monodon
CGCTGCCATATTGCATCACACAGTTTCAAACAGTACACCAAAATACTAAGAACAGTCTAAAACCTGACCAGCTGAGGTAGAAACACATACATAATCCTAGCTTCATGACTATACAGAGCTCAGCATATCTGCCGAGAAGGAAGGAAAAATAAGGAAAATCTGACAGTTAAAATTGATCTAT
>NC_051414.1:31000663-31000843 GCF_015228065.2 Penaeus monodon
AAGAACCTCTCCCTCACTTATTCTCAGCCCGTTGCTAAATTCTACTGTACAGAAATAGAACACTCTTCAGTACAAAAATAAAATATACTGTGGAAATGAAAATGCTCCAGCTGTGTAATATTGTGTCTAAAACATATTCAATCACTTAGTATCTGCCTGGTATCATTCAATTCTAAATGT
>NC_051414.1:31000936-31001283 GCF_015228065.2 Penaeus monodon
GTGACTTAATCCATGAAAAATTTATTTTTAACTGGAACTGAAAAAGTTGTAAATAAATAGACAAAAATAATTGTAACTCTACAAATAAATATGGAGAAAGAAAATCAATAACAGCATCTATAAAAAAAATATATATAATGAAAATCCTTTGAATCTAAACACACTGCTGTGAACACAACAATAAAACCTACCATAAGCTTTAAAATGCAGAACATAATTGGCAACATAGATTTGCTTTCTAGGAAAATATACAAGTTCTTATGTTTCTAGTACTAACATCATTATACCTTGTTCAAATTGAAAAATATTTCTATTTAATCATATTTGGAAAACTCTCTCTTATATGA
>NC_051414.1:31001392-31001532 GCF_015228065.2 Penaeus monodon
CACTCGCACGCACGCGCGTGCACGTGTGCGTGCTTACATGCACAAAACAAATGTGTTTTTCATTTTGTGAAAATAAAATTTGGTTTTGACTTTTAAGAAAATCTAAAACAGAAATTTGGTTTATCTAATCTTGCACTCAT
>NC_051414.1:31001632-31001773 GCF_015228065.2 Penaeus monodon
CCCCCTTATGTTGCATCTTCTAATACAAGATAAAATGACTATGACAATTTTTTTTCAGTATGAGTTAGCCACTGAAAAACAGGAATGCATAAAATACCTTACCTACAGTAGAGACATGTGAAGAATGCATCTAAACCTATC
>NC_051414.1:31001820-31002046 GCF_015228065.2 Penaeus monodon
CCTCTTTTCTTAACACATCCCTAAACACAGCATTCGACTTATGCTTTCTGAATCAATCCTGCCTTTTTGTCTTGTTCCTTAGAATCATAAAACAACACTTCTAGTAGCACAATTGAGGATTTCTAGTTATCCTGAAGAAAGAAAGAAAAATCTTGTGTGCATGCATTGTCCTCTAAACATCTACTAATGTCATTGTAAAATTTGCTGATTTCACAGCTTGTCTAAA
>NC_051414.1:31002105-31002552 GCF_015228065.2 Penaeus monodon
AAAAAGAGAGTCACTGGGAAAGAAGTACCACTTGGGTACAATAAGAAATTTATATTCAGTCTTGACATCTCAGTTTTGGAAATTCTTGACCATTTTTCACTTTTAGTTTGTGAATAAAACACATATAATGAGAAACATTGAAACTTTGGACCCGACAATGTTTTCTCAAAGGATACAAGATCTACTGTACTTTGTGTAGCAACTATTGTAATGCCCATAACATTTATGTCACCCTGATATTTACCAATTATATAAAAGAAAGTAAACAGATAAAATAGAACACTTAAAATTTAAAATTTGTAGATGGATGAATACCTAACTAGTGCATTTTTCTTTTACAAATCTTAAAAGATATAATACATCTAAATAATGCATACTTTCATAATCTCTCTCTAAAAAATATAAATTGCTTTTAAAAAGGACTTACAAATTATCAAATAAGTCTAC
>NC_051414.1:31002597-31003534 GCF_015228065.2 Penaeus monodon
TTTTCATCAAGGTAAAACCAATTATACCTTATAAAATTAACAGCTACATTTTGAAGTGTGTTTGCAATGTAAACTATATCTTAGTGTGGCACCACCATTACTTGAGGACTGGGTTGCCTCTCCTTAGGATACGAGGCTGTGCTTTTACCGGGAGTATTTTTTTCCGTGGAAAAAAAAAACTGTAAATTTTCAACAATTGAAAATCAAAATATATGTTTTACTGATATTCCCAGGTGAATAACATAATGTGGAGAAATGTACTAATAGTCCTTTAGTATATTTTCTGTCTGTTATATACAAGATGGGTTTTGATTTATATTTTTTCATTACCTTTCCAAATGTCAATGTGTAATCCATGTACACATACTTCCTTTTCCCAGAAAAAATATTTTTCCAACTGATTGTATCTTAGAAAAAAAGACCCATTTCTTTGTTATCAGATACCAGTAACATAATACTCCACTATGTATTCCTAAAATACAAATTTTAGCATAACCTACTGTACTCAATAACAGATTTTTTAAAATCATCTATGACAATCAAGGTAAGATTACCAGTTACAAATTATTATAAGCTAAAAAAAACAAAAACAATACATAACCTACTTTTCCAATATAAGAAAAATAAAATCATTGAGAAGCAGTGTTCCCAAAATGCTGCCTTTATGCAATACGTATCAACTCTACACACAATACAAGTTTATCCAAAATAGTGGCAACAGACTTGACCTGACCTGACCTGACCTATATAACTGACGGCCGAAGTGTCAGTCACCTGCTTCCTAAACCAACAACTTTGTACTCCTGTTTCCTTACAAACTTCCTTAAGCCTATCAGAGGTAGAAGAGGGATTTAGTCTTGAAGAAAAATATTTCCATTATCTTAAGCAAATAAAACTATAAAAGGTATCCAAGGAAAAAAAGCAAAACCATGGGACG
>NC_051414.1:31003576-31004195 GCF_015228065.2 Penaeus monodon
TCCAAAACAGAAGTTGTTACAAACTACAGGAACTACACAGACACAATGACTACTGCAATACAATATAAAAATTGGGAATTTGCCAATCAGGTACTTTGCTCTGCAAGTGACATGACAGTAAGGGGCTCCTAGAGTGTATTTTGTAATTTGGTCACTGGGTTACCATTCTCTGTTCAGTTTCCACAAAAGAAAGAAGAATGGAAGCACCTTCTGAGAGACTTTCATACCATTTGGGAAAAGTACTTCTTTTCCTACTTCTTGAAAGGAAAAGAAAAATATGAATCTTTTCTGTTACTATAAATTTCAGTACCTGGGGAAGATGAATAATCTAATGACTCCATATTGCAGCAGACACTTAAAACTAATCTGGCACTACATAAAAGGTCATGAAAATAAGCATTTCCTTCTTAAAATGAATTAAAAAAATGGTTTATATATATAAAATAATTACTATAATTACCATAAAAGGAGAAAAAAAAAGAGTAAATGGAAGAAAAAAAAGGGGGGAGGGACTTGATGCCAGTGGTCTTCATACCTCTTCAGAAATCCACTAGATATTTCAGCATACTGTCTTCCTATTTATACATACATACATGCATACGTGTTCATATCATCTTAC
>NC_051414.1:31004236-31006557 GCF_015228065.2 Penaeus monodon
CCCTGCCTGTTTATGTTAGACTACTTCCATGTGCACTTTTAATTCCTTCCCTGTGTAAGTCAAGGTACAATCTCTGCTTGTATCACAGATTCCGCATCCACTATGGGAACACTTGGTCAAAACCTGGCAGTGAGGGCAGAAGCGAGGCAGTTGTGGTGACTGCGGCACTTGTGGTCGTGGCGGCAGTTGTGACAGCAGGAATCTCACTCCCTTGAGGTTGGGCCAGTGGTGTTGCTGGGGAGTGCACAGACCTCCCAGAAACACCTGAAGAGTCACCCGAGAGGAGCTCTGCTGACATCATTCCTTCCTGACTAAAGTCCCCACTCTGGGACCCCGAAAAGAGGGATCTGGTGTGCAGAGACTCTCTAGAGAAGCTCTCCTCCTGCCCTAGCATCACAGTCTCCTTTTGGTCATCTGGCGTCATACGCAAGAGGGCTGACTCCAGTAAGCTTCGTTGGGACTCTACTTCAGCACGCTGAGCTGCTGCCGGCTCCAACAAGGATGTTCCTGACAAGTTGATAGATCCTGATGGGAAATACATCCCCAGCATCTTGCTGAGGTCATCTCCCCCTGGGCCGATCTCTTCCACGCTGGGTTGCAGCTCGGGCTCCTCCTTGATACTCTCTTCAAACAATCGGAAATCTTGTTGGAAGTGGGGGGTGATGAACTCTGGCTCACTCCCTGCTCCGATAAGGCCTGTAGCACCTGTCATACTTGCTGAGCCAGAAAGGCCTGAGGGACCTGCTACTGGTTCAGGTAAAAGTACCATAGGCAACTGCTGGTGTTCAGAGGTAGGGGGGGATGAGGCAATGCTTGCACTAGGAGACGGTGCTTGAGGAGCAGAGGATGACCCGGGAGTAGCACTCAATTCCAAACCTTCCATACGACTTATGTCCGAAATTCCATGACTTTTCTTTATGTGTCTAACTAGGTGGTCTTTTCTTCCAAACTTCTGTGGGCATAAGGAACAACTAAAGTCTCGTTTTCCAGTGTGAACAACAAGGTGTCTTTTAACATCTTTTCGTGTAAAAAAACGACGTTCACAGTGATCACACTGAAACTTCTTTTCACTTGGACTCTTGACAGACCGAGATCCAACATGAACCTTAAGGTGGTAGATGAGGTCTGCCTTTGTTTCAAACATTTTTTGACAAATTTTACACTGAAGATCTCCTTCTTCTGCAGCATGCACTGCGCAATGTTTTCTATAGGACATATAAGAATTGTACTCCTTGCCACAGTCAGGCCTCTCACATTTGAACTGTTTGTTTGGGTCATGAATCTGTATATGATTCTTTAAGTGGTCCTTGCGGTGAAAACTACGCTCACATGATGGGCACTGGTGCTGGCGCTCAGTTGTGTGAATCAGCTGATGCCGCACTAACTTAAAACGAGATGAAAATGCCTTATGGCAGAGGTCACAAGAAAAAGGTCTTTCCCCCGTATGTGAATAGGAGTGCTGCTTTAGCTTTCCAGGGCTATGAAAAACCTTTTGGCAAACCGTACACGTGTATCCACTTCCACGCCCCCTAGGGCTGGACCGCGGGCTTCTCCGCTCTGGAGAGAGGGAGAAGACCTCCGACTCCTCCGATTCTGAGGTGGACGCGGGCGACTTCAGCTCCTCCTTGACACTTGCTTTGGCCTTCTCTGGCTGTGGTGTGGGCGGCTCAACCCTGCTGGCGCTTGACCTCTTACCTGAAGTGGAGGGCGTGGGAGTTCGGCTGGCTGCTTCCTCCTCTCCTGGTGCTTTTCTTCGCCTGCTTGCCCCGAGTAGCTGGGGTCTCACCTTTCTGTGTTATCTGCGCCCGGGAACAGCGGTGATTTGACAAGCTGGCCGCGCTGCTAAACACAACCTCACACCCACGACAACGAAATCTCTGACGAGTACGGAACTGCCAAGAAACACCCTCCTCTGAAACGAGTAAATACAAACAAAAAAAATGAGGAAAGAAAGCTGAAAATATATATAAATAAACAAATAGCTTGTTACATTCACTTAAAAATAAAGGTATTATACATAATTGATCCTCTGCAAAAATGAAAACTAATCTATGAACTACACTTACCCCCCCCCCCCTACAAACCAACACATGCAAAATCCCACCCTACCACCCAACAAAAAGACTAACAGAAAAAAATACATCACCAGCAAGTATTCTTGTTCCCATCCTCTCAGCATAGTCCTTTGAAAACCATACTTTGAGTTCACATTGTGCTGGTATTTCCTGCAAAACACACAAATTGGTACATATTATAACTACTGGTATATTGTCAGCATATAATGTATTTCTAATGACATTTCCTTTAAATATAATCTTTAG
>NC_051414.1:31006639-31007017 GCF_015228065.2 Penaeus monodon
AAAAAAAAAAACCATTAAAACAGTCACCGAGACGAACAAAACACAAATAATGCTTAAGACCCCACACCTTAATTGTCGCAAAATAAATATCTCCTTTATACTGGAATGCCACTAAATTCTGCTCTGATTTTCTCTCTGCCGGACGCACAAATCATCATACTGCCTCCTCTACTGTGTGTCAAGAGAGGTATCCCTCTTCTCTCTGGGAGATCGAACATCCAGTACCACCTCTGCTGGTCAAGAAGGAGTTTTGGTGTTTGCATGCAAATGGCAACGATGTTAAAGGACCAATAAACCTTTTATGAATGGTATATGTATAGTACATTTGCAGGCAAGGAAGTGAATAGGCGAGAACATATGAAGGTATATGAAAATTAC
>NC_051414.1:31007049-31007255 GCF_015228065.2 Penaeus monodon
CAATGAATGGAATGAACATTGTCAAATGTGATAACTTCAATTACAACTGCCTTGAAATAACAAAGTAACAAGTGAATGTAATTTTTTAAAAGAAATGTGATTTTTAATATTTTCAAGAAAAAAAAAATAGGTCACGGAAAAGGGGCCCGGGGGTTGGGAAAACGGGGGTTAAAAATTTTGGCTGGGGGGAAAATTTTAAAAAAAAA
>NC_051414.1:31007346-31007520 GCF_015228065.2 Penaeus monodon
TTTTTTGGTTAAAAGGGGGGGGGGCCCCAAAAACCTTCCCCCCCCCCAAAAAAAAAAACCCCCAAAAAAAAACTTTGAAAAAAAAGATTGCCCCCCGCGCTTTGAAAAAAGGGGGGGCGAAAACCCCGGGGGGGAAAAAAGGGGGGGGGTTTGTTTTGGGGTTTTTTAAAAAAA
>NC_051414.1:31007564-31007628 GCF_015228065.2 Penaeus monodon
CCCCCCGGGGGGGGGAAAAAAAATTTTTAAAGGGGGTTCCCCGGGGGGGGGAAAGGGGGGACCC
>NC_051414.1:31011328-31011609 GCF_015228065.2 Penaeus monodon
TTCTTAATCTAGTTATTAAGTATAGAGATGGAATACCATTAAGAATCAAGTCGCCAAAATGTCATGCTCTCCCCAAAAAATAATAAAATGATAAAAGTAAGGAAAAAATTTTTAAGAGTTAAATTTTAAGAATATGGTTAGACCCAAGAATAAAGATCAATTTATATTCTAAAAGCAAATTTATAGATTGAAAAAAAATTCATTAAGGAAAAGCCAAGGGAAAAAGGGACCCATGGGAAATATCGGAACCAGCGATGTATGGAAAAGTCAAAAATTATGAG
>NC_051414.1:31011636-31011883 GCF_015228065.2 Penaeus monodon
GATACTGTAATGTATTTGTTCTCAGATTAACTTGGTAAAATTCTGGAAGTACATTGCCTCATTTGGATGGGATCTCTTTCCCAATCAGCTTTTAATTTCCCCATTTCATAACATCCCATTTCTTCTGGATTTAGCATAAGAAATATATAATCCACGGTCTACTATTCTTGAAGACTGTTTTGATTCCACTGTCTCTACATTTTCTGGATGTCAGAATTTCCACAACAAAGATTCTCCTAAAATTGTT
>NC_051414.1:31011945-31012047 GCF_015228065.2 Penaeus monodon
CTGAGTGTTGGCGTGGTGGTATTTAAAGGCCAAGTTTTTAATTTTATTTAATTATTTCATAATCAAACAAAGAATGTCAGGGGCAAGAGTTACAAAACGAAT
>NC_051414.1:31012308-31012455 GCF_015228065.2 Penaeus monodon
GAAAGCTCATCATAAACTCTGACTTATCTGCATCTTGGGGACATGAACCAAAAGCAAGATCTTAGAAGCCATCGTTACCGTACCTTCTCTTCGCCATCACCACAGTTACTGTCCCCATCCCAGACGCGGCTAGACAGATGCGACAAA
>NC_051414.1:31012488-31012715 GCF_015228065.2 Penaeus monodon
GCATGTGAGACAAAGAAGCCGGTGGTGACTGACAGAGACATCGCTGGGCGCACACCGCACAACGAACACACTCACCTCTCCTTTATTTCCTCCTCAACTGCCACCTGCTGACTACCCGCAAAAATTTTCTCAGCCTGCAGGGGACCAAACTGCAGCCTTTTGGTCAGCAACTGTCTCGCATAAACTCCTGCCAAACAATTTTTTTCTTCGGTTAAATCAGTTCTTTC
>NC_051414.1:31012739-31013215 GCF_015228065.2 Penaeus monodon
GAGTGAACAGTCATCAAGATGAGGTGATCTGAAAATCAGGTTGGAAGTTCTATTTTAAATGAAATTCAAGAGACTTTTTAAAGAATGCATATTAATTTATCAAATCTAGTAATTTCAAGGTCTCTTTCATTGTAAGTGAGATTACTTTAACTATCAAGAAAGTGAAAACTTTGGATACATGTAAAGAAAAGACATGAACATAAAAAACAGGAGTCAAGACCAACTCGTAATATTTAATAATTCAAATAATTTTGTGAGCAGCTTACTCAGAGTGAAAATCAAAATTCTAATAGTTAAAAATTGTAAAGCATTAATCAAATGTTCTATACAAGTCTTTGAATTTTACAAATTTTGTTAACTATTTTTAAAAAAAAGTTTGAAATTATTTCACCTTTTTTTTATTGGATATAAACCCCCCTCCTAACAACTTGGGGAAATGAAGGAACATCAAAAGTCCTCTACATTAGAGGGGGATA
>NC_051414.1:31013267-31013416 GCF_015228065.2 Penaeus monodon
CAAGAATAAAAATTTCTTTACAACCAATGAAGTACACTGCAGCCAGACACCGAGAGTGCTGTGTGGATCTCATGAGTTAATATTTACAGGTCTAGCAATTACTCTCAATCAGACCTTGGTTATTCTCAAAGCAAAAACTATTTTTATTT
>NC_051414.1:31014610-31015637 GCF_015228065.2 Penaeus monodon
GAACTGAACAGTGTACATGAAAATGAATAAAAATACTGATTTGTCACTTCAAAGATAATAACAAATGTGTCACAGCATGTTCCACTTATAGAATTGAACTGAATATTTTGTAGTATTTACTTTCAACTCCATAGCTACCACACTGCTTAATATAAAACATATGACTAATATCTCACTCAAAATGTCAGCCACATCCACATTTTTAGGCAAATTTTATCTACTCTGAAGACACTGATTACTTAATATTCAAATAATTTGTCAGCCATGGGCCCCTGATTAAGAAAGCTGGAGAATTTTACCATTCCTATTATTGTTTTACAAATTTTGTACGACAAATACATAATTGCTTATAGTTAGTTTTCTCTAACTATAGTAAAATTGAAAACTTTAGATAGCTCAAGCTCAAGCATGCAAACAATAATAACAAGCATGCTATAAACAATTATAATGAATAAGCTAACCCATGTTAATCAACTCAACCTAATCACATCATGGTGAAAACCCCGTCCACCCAGGTCCCAGTGGCTGCAACCTGGGCAACTTGACAACAGCTAATGCATGATGTAATGCATGCTGTTGAACCCTGCCTTAGTCAAAATTTTACCCCTGTGAATGGGTTAAAGTAAAATTTGAATCGCGCATAGACACTTTTCCATTTGCTACCCAGCACCTGGAGAGGGAGGATGACAGGATTAATCAATTTCCATGATCAAAATTCTGTTGGTTTTCAAGTTCTTTTAAAATAACTTTTAAAATAACCAATACACAATAATCAAGCCACTCCAATATTTGTTTGGTTGTATGGCAGGGAGCACTTTCCAAGAGTCACAGTTCATGTTTTTATGGGCAATATTGATAACTTGACTTTTATCATGAATTCTAAATAGTTAATGTATGAACAGAGCCTGCAATTCTTGCTTCCACTGTACACTGATTAACCCCGTAAGTCCTATCTGTCACAAATGTGCACACAATATTATTCAACATAATTTAGGCAAGGGTGCCAAAAGCTGCCAGGACTTTTCCC
>NC_051414.1:31016318-31017053 GCF_015228065.2 Penaeus monodon
GACTTCTTCAGCTACACCTATTCTGTCACCCTCATCTTGAAAATGAAACGTAGTGTGCGTAACAGTAATTCTAACAATGTACATCATATTTCATTCTGCCAATTCCTATATCTTTCCCTCTTCCCACATTCCCTTTCCACATTTCATACTATTATGCATTACACTCTTATTTCCTGGTATATCATTGTCTTTCTACAATTCACACATCTAGATACTAATAAATACATCTAAATACACATTATATAATTTAATTTTATTAAAAAAATAAATAATTTGTATTATTTACATATTCTTGGTAGTCTCTCCCTATTTTTATTTTCATACATGAGGGGTAACTGTGATAACTTTTTCAATTTTGCACTCTACTCTACTCTACTGCATTTAAGATATGACAGTGAAAATACATATGTCTGCAACCAAAATTTGCCTTGGTGAAATTAGGAAAATCATGCCATTTTCTAGTTTAGGGAGATAACAAGCTGGAAGGTTTGTAGTTCATATGGGTAAAGTAAAAAGGAACACTGTAGCAGTGATTTTATGCTTGTTCCAGTTACATAACCAGTGGTATTTATACGAGTTTACATAACAATACTAATTAAGGAATAACACCCAATTTCACATAAATTTTAAATTCTATCCATGTATTAAGAAGTAACCAATCCAGTGCATTCTTTTGAATAAATGCTACCAATGAGTTTTGGATGAAATGGTAACACTGTATGTTTTCAATTATAT
>NC_051414.1:31017121-31017348 GCF_015228065.2 Penaeus monodon
TTTGACACTACATAATTACAGATTCCTTTCCGACTATTTTCCAGGGTCCACAATGAAAAATTGGATGCGGGTTTTATATGGGACAATTCAAACAGTGTCCCAAAAAAGGGCCCCAACATCATAGTCAATTATAAAAGGTTTTGGGACGTTCCTCATGGTTTAATAATCCAATTGTACCAGACAATAAAACAAAATTTTTATAGGTGCATTTCTGTCAATAAGGTTTT
>NC_051414.1:31017550-31017658 GCF_015228065.2 Penaeus monodon
TTTAAAAAAAGGGCACTCAATAATCATTAAATTCTTTACGGGTTCTTTAAAAAAGTAAAAGGGAACAAGCTAGGTTTTCCCTAAACCATAACCTTTTTAAAAGTGTAT
>NC_051414.1:31017770-31018059 GCF_015228065.2 Penaeus monodon
AATAAAATTTTTGGGAACTTTCAAAAGCACACTTTGCCACACAACCCCATGAAAACAGGGAGCACATTATTGATTGGAAATTCAAAAAAATGATTTTTAAATTTCCCCTTAATTCATAAAAAAAAACCCTAAAAACCATCGTGTAAAATCCCATGACATACATGTTATGCCCCATTGTGATTTTAGCTTTAACTGTCTTTATACAGAGATGACTCCAAACCCTAGTCAAAAAGGGGGAAAATTTTGCTAGTCCAACATCTCTCCCTGGGACCTTTTTTCCTTGATCTCA
>NC_051414.1:31018093-31018243 GCF_015228065.2 Penaeus monodon
GTGATTCTAAAAGTATTAAAAAAAAAACTAAAAAAGTAAAAAATGGGAAAAATCGGGTGGGGCTTCTGACTGGCTTGGGCTGTGTATTTGTGGAGCCTTTCATGCAACAAAAATGGCAAAAATAAGTGGACGTACATTAATGGGGCAATG
>NC_051414.1:31018311-31018508 GCF_015228065.2 Penaeus monodon
TCAATTTACTGTTAACAATGCAGTATAAATTTAAAAAAAAAAAAATCCCCTTGTAAAATTTGTATGATACTTTTCCCCAAAATTTGAAAAAACAGAAAAAGTAAAATACATTTTCTAATTTCATACAAAAAATATATGAAAAAAGGGCAACATGTGGGGGACCAAATCCCTTACTAGAAGGAAGCCTGAAGTTCCAT
>NC_051414.1:31018530-31018840 GCF_015228065.2 Penaeus monodon
TCTTTTAATAACAAAAACAATAAATTTATCTGTTATAATCACGCTACTAATAATGAGTACTTGTATCAATATCATCATCACTATCACTACCTAAAAAATTACCAAGTAGGGGTGAAAATGAGATAGGATAAAATGATGAAATTATAAAACATTTTCCCAGTTATATCCTTTTAGTTTCAAAAAACAAAATCCAATAAATTGACGGTCACAAAGACATAAAAAAAGGGAGGTCCTCGCAAAAAGGAGGTTCTGTGAGATATAATCAATTTAAAAGCTACTGGGAAATAGAAATTGAAGGGAAGGAACACAA
>NC_051414.1:31018973-31019639 GCF_015228065.2 Penaeus monodon
TAATCAAAAAAACAAGGATTAAAAACTTTCCCCGACCCTACAAAATTTAATACAATATTCTTAAACCCAAATGCTTCTGGATGACATGTAGCTCACATCATGGTACTTTGGGTTACAGCTACATAGGAAAACTTGATGTCATGTTTTCAGAGCTGCGTTAATTTCATAGTTTCTTATCACTTTCTGGGTATTCCTGAGGGGAACAGGACATGTAATTCTCTGATTTTGTTTTTAACACCAAAAAATTTGCCTGCTATCCTGGGGGATTCACAAACAAAAAAAATTCACTCTCTTTTATTGCGTGAACCCAAAAAGCCTTGACCTTTTTTTCAAGATCGTCTCCTTGTGTCAACCCACTCAATGTCATATGCCCTTCCCGTGTGACTGTCTTTAAGAGACACACAGAAAAGTTGATACAAGGGGGCAAACAGCCTTTTTAATAAAAATTAACAAAAAGATTTTCAAAATTTTAAGGGTTTTTTTAGGGTTTTTGCCCTCAAAAAAACATTTCCAAATTTGATACTTTGTGTTCACACCAAATTTTTTTAAAATGGCCTAATTTAATAATCAATACTAAGGTTTGCTATTGTAATCAAAAAAAATATCAGCATTTTTGAGTACCAAAAAAAAAAAATTTGTTTGAAAGAAATTTATACATTATATTGT
>NC_051414.1:31019906-31020215 GCF_015228065.2 Penaeus monodon
CCCCTGAATACAACCCGATGGAAAAATTTCCCCCTTCTATACTATCCTTTGCAGTCAAACGTACAAACCCCGACCCTGGGAACATCAAGGCCCCCCTGTCGCAACTGGAAAAATGAGCTGACTTCCCGTTGGGGGGAGTCTTCCCTTTACTTCGGATGTGTGGGATAGAAGAGTGCTCTCTGGATACCTCTGTGTCTGCATTTTGTCAAAGGACCCTGTTCCCCCAATCCCTTCTGTCCTTTCTGCAAAACCTCACCCCTGAAATCAAGAGCCCTTAAAAGTATTATTTTTTAGGAGGTGAATGGGGGG
>NC_051414.1:31020445-31020875 GCF_015228065.2 Penaeus monodon
TTTGTTTTTGTGGAAATAAATAGGGACATGATTAAGAAAAGACGAAAAAAGTGCAAATGAATAAGTCTTGACAATGACAAAGATTTCCTTCATTAAAAGGGAAGGGGAAAACCTCCAACTTGGGTCGTGCTTTTTACCAAACTTTTTTTTTCCACTTTTTTCATGAAAAAGTAGGCCTCATGTATTTAATTTTTTTGCAATAGGCTTTCAGTCAGACATTTGTCAAAGGCTTTTTGTGCTTTATTATCAGGGTATATTGTGCATTATGAAAAATGTAGGTAAAAAAATATGTCTTCTTATAATATGGAAATAGTAAGGTAAACACAGGAAAAATTACATAGCCAAAGATAGGGGCATCCAGGGTAGGGCCACAGTTCCTCCAGAGCCCCCATGGTGCCATCTTTTGTAAAATCCCTTGTGTGTAGGGGTC
>NC_051414.1:31020956-31021081 GCF_015228065.2 Penaeus monodon
GGGAAAAACCCCCCCCCCCAAAATTTTTAAGTAATATCTATCAGTTATAGTAATTTTACCTTTTAAAACAACATTGATAATCATGATGAAGAAGGAGAAAAAAAAGTAACCTTCCTTTCATGCTC
>NC_051414.1:31021638-31021711 GCF_015228065.2 Penaeus monodon
GTAAACCAATGAACGAGGACGACTTTTTTCATTATCTCTGCCCAAAATAGTTCAGCATACATATGAATACAAT
>NC_051414.1:31021898-31022368 GCF_015228065.2 Penaeus monodon
GTTTTAGTTCATAAATCACTTACTCTATATTGCTTATATATTACTTATTTTGTCCCTAAAAAAACACTAAAAACTAACTAACTATCCATCCACAATCTATATTGTTGATTTTCTTGTTTTCTCATTTCCTGTTTCCAGACTCAACATACGAACCCTACACACCATGCCATCAATGAAGGAATCAGCTTTCTCAAGCAAACATGCCAGGCGTCACCAATCAAGGCAGGGGTGTATTTTTTTTCTCTCAACAACCTATTGCTTCTCAAGCAAAATAATGATAAAACCAACAAATCACATTTCCAACTCATTTGTTGCCTGTTGCCTAGTTTGTTTATTTTAAAATCCAACCCATACTTTCACAATTACAAATGAATTTAGATCATCCCTTCGCTGTAATTATATATCCTTATTCACGTATTTAACAGCTATCTTTAGATGTTTATACAACAATCTAAAAATTAAACAATCAT
>NC_051414.1:31022732-31022836 GCF_015228065.2 Penaeus monodon
CAAATGCCAAATCATTCTCACATAAATGTGCACATTAGTAGCAAAAAACTCTACACAACTTTCATTAAGTAAATTTCTAAATTAGAGCTGAAGTAATTATTTAT
>NC_051414.1:31022938-31023075 GCF_015228065.2 Penaeus monodon
AAAAAAAAATTCTAAGAATATATGAGGCTTTCAATTTTGCTATGCTTTACAGGTTATTACAATTTTTTTTTTGTAAATGGATAAATTGAGAATGCCATTCTCCACACATCTAAACAGGAAGGTAGCTTTTAGTTACA
>NC_051414.1:31028003-31028437 GCF_015228065.2 Penaeus monodon
TGAGAATAATGAAAATTCAAATTTTCTTCTCAATTTTGGCAATATTCTGCTAAAGCCAACACACAACTATGATGAGTCAAACTGAACTAAAAGAATAATAGCGTGAACTTGATTGCAAGAAGTTTACATGCAAAATCAAAATACTGTAACTTCACCATATCAACAGCATACCCTTGCAGGCTATCAATGTAAGTTTCATGTTTAAACATGACCTTTCAGAATGATTAACTATTGCATCACTTTACCACTTGTTCTGTGTGCCTTTTATTGTAAAGAAACTGATTTACACTATACTTTTAGGAGTTTCTGGTGCACATAATTTGATATTACGTGTATCCTCTCTGACTTTAATTCACGATGACTTCATGTTCCATACTATAAAATATCCCATATTTTCCTGAAATCTTTCTTTTCCTGTCTTGAATACAAAACAT
>NC_051414.1:31028463-31028544 GCF_015228065.2 Penaeus monodon
GAAAAATAAACAAAACCAATATTTTCCCTGTAATGAAAAGCCACAAAAGCTAATATTTTGTGATAAAAGCATAACAAAAGA
>NC_051414.1:31028706-31029155 GCF_015228065.2 Penaeus monodon
TAATTTTCATTTAACTGAGAATAATGAAAATTCAAATTTTCTTCTCAATTTTGGCAATATTCTGCTAAAGCCAACACACAAATATGATGAGTCAAACTGAACTAAAAGAATAATAGCGTGAACTTGATTGCAAGAAGTTTACATGCAAAATCAAAATACTGTAACTTCACCATATCAACAGCATACCCTTGCAGGCTATCAATGTAAGTTTCATGTTTAAACATGACCTTTCAGAATGATTAACTATTGCATCACTTTACCACTTGTTCTGTGTGCCTTTTATTGTAAAGAAACTGATTTACACTATACTTTTAGGAGTTTCTGGTGCACATAATTTGATATTACGTGTATCCTCTCTGACTTTAATTCACAATGACTTCATGTTCCATACTATAAAATATCCCGTATTTTCCTGAAATCTTTCTTTTCCTGTCTTGAATACAAAACAT
>NC_051414.1:31029182-31031241 GCF_015228065.2 Penaeus monodon
GAAAAATAAACAAAACCAATATTTCCCTGTAATGAAAAGCCACAAAAGCTAATATTTTGTGATAAAAGCATAACAAAAGAATCTCTGCTAAATATTCCATACGAAAAGCAACAAGTTAAAACACGTAATTCTCTTCAAAGGTCCAAGACCTCTATAATTATAAATTTTGTAATGCAAAGGAAATTCTCACAACACAATAATGTATCTATAATAAATTTAACCAATATTTAATTTCAAATGCTGAATATAAAATAGCTATATTTTCTATCAATTCCTGTTACATCATGCTTTGTGGCAAATGTCATTTGTGTACTAATTGCCATCAACTGCACCACAACTGTTTATCAGCACTTGAAAAATTAATAAACAAAAACATTTCTGATACTTGATGAATTAGAAATTCTAAAGAAATAAATATAATGTTTATTCTGTGTTTAGTATTACATAGTAAATGATGATAAGCCTCACCCTCTCTTATTATAAATCTAATTACCTGTTTTTCGAGGTAAATATGAGTTCTAGTATGATTCGTATGATTTTTTCAGGCCACTGTGCCTGTCTGCGGTGCCCTAATGCCCAAATGACCTTAATGACCTCAAATACACAAGATAACCTCATTAATTTCCCTTTCCATAGTCTGCTTGTTATGTCTGTCCCAATTTCATTTAGACTTATTTACATTTTGTGTTCTCATTTATTCCCCAGCGGCAGTATTTTCTCGAAAACGCTGCACGCTGATTCATACATATGGGTGCATCGCGTGCCATGACGTGTGTAGACGCCAAATGATCTGTATATTACATTACAGCAAAGAAACTGCGCATAAAATGTACAGAACACGTACCACGTGACGTAAAGTTCCTTGTTTACGCCACCAACAACAGCATTGACATAAGAGACATGTTTCATTGCCGACAGATTTTACCGTCTAAATACTTCAACTTCAATCGTGCGATATCGAGCCGAGTTGCAAAGACTATAGCAATAGTTAATGCTAGGTAAATCGTACATACCAAGGTCTCGCTTTGGCCCATGTGGCAGACATGTTTTGATTGGGGAATTATGGGAACAAAAACGCGGGAAAATGTAGGTTACTCCGTCTTTACTTGTCTTTCCCTTCTGCCTTCGAGAAGATCAAAATTATCCCAACGATTCCACATACGGCGAATAATCATCCCCGACCTTATATTCGCGTGATTTCCTTCCTCGCCCTAAAAATTTAGCTTATTGCTTAATTTTCTTTTAAGAGACTTTAGTTGGCAGCGCGCGAGTTCTGGTCGCGCTACGATGGTTCGTGACGTCATATTACTACTCCCATTCCATTGAAGTGATTGGCCGGCGGTTTGTGACGTCATACTACTACTCTCATCCCATTGAGGTGATTGGCCGGTTGTACTACGCTGGCGCGCCGACTCATTCATGAGCGGGACCTTTAAATCCGCGTAAACACGTGCGCTGCGCCCACGTGAATGAATTGATAGGGCGTCGATATGAATCACGCTACGGGGACCGATAACAATGTGGAAACGACGTGGGAATTATGACAGCAATGCAAGCGTGTCTGAATTAACGTTAAATAAAATGTCTCGTTCTTGTTGCCTCCACGTGATTTGATACGACCCGTTGGAACATCGGGAGGAGCAAATTGAGTTTGGTTTTAAGGAGGTGGAATTTTCGGACGGCGGGAAACGAGCTTTAAAATTTAATATCACGTAGCATTCTGTAAGTTCTATGTCACTATAAAATGAAACCATGACTGGAAATAAAATGGAGATAAGTATATAATTCCATAAGGGATTGGTAAATTGTTGAATTTGCACTCTAAACGTGATATTCACAATATATTATTTCTTTTAAGTATCTAAAATAAGTCAAGAGTACATTAAGCATACTTTCAGAACTATACGATGTTATGGTAAAATATCACAAGATTGAAATTGAGATATTACTTGTAAGGGAAAACTAATGGCACTAAAAAGATCTATAACACAATTTTTTTTATAATCATGTTATATGGATAATGAGCAACTGAAGTAACCGATTTTCAATTAACACTTTG
>NC_051414.1:31031265-31031385 GCF_015228065.2 Penaeus monodon
CTCTAGGTGATATATAATTGATTCAATTATAGTAATTAATAACCATATCTATTTGCCAAGTGAGATGTCATATTTCTTTTCATCTTATTCCATGAGACAGTCTTTCATTAGAACCTATAT
>NC_051414.1:31037419-31037681 GCF_015228065.2 Penaeus monodon
TGCCACCCCAACAAAGGTGGGCAAATTGGTGTAGTGTGTGGGGGGGGGGGGGTTTTTAAAATTAAAATAGAGAAATTGTATATAAAAAATAAAGTAATAGATAAGAATAAAAGGAAAAGATAAAGAAAGAAAGGAAAATAGAGATAAAAGAAGAAGAATTATAAAATAAAAAAAAATTATAAAATAATGAAAAGAAATAATGATAGGTATATAAAATAAATAAAATTTTAAAAATTAAAAGAATAACAAGGTAAATAAAAAT
>NC_051414.1:31038711-31038944 GCF_015228065.2 Penaeus monodon
AGTAATTACAGACTTTCCTTTCCGACTAGTTCCAAATTGGTCCACAATGAGAAATTAGGATGCTGGTATTATATAGGATCAATTCATAACATGTGTACCAAAAGTGAGCCCAACATCATAGTCAATTATATAAAGGGTATTGGGACTGTTCACTCATGGTTTAATAATCCAATTGTACCAGACAATAAAACAAAATTTTTTATAGGCTGCATTTCTGTCAAGTAACTGGTTAG
>NC_051414.1:31039116-31039215 GCF_015228065.2 Penaeus monodon
AAAAAAGGCACTCAATAATCATTCAATTCATTACAGGTTCTTTCCAAAAGTACAAGGAACAAGCTACGGTTTCCCTGAATCCATAACTCTTTAAAGTGT
>NC_051414.1:31039266-31039480 GCF_015228065.2 Penaeus monodon
GCAATGTCCATAGGCATATACAAAACTTAATATACAGAATATAACCAATACCTTTTTTTTTCTTTTTTCTAATAAAAGTTTGGGAACTTTCAAAAGCACACTAGCTGAAAATGCCACACAACACCATGCAACAGTAGGAGCATCATTATTGATTGGAAATTCATCAAAATGTATTTTTAAATTTCCCCCTCTAATTCATAAAATAAAGTCCTCA
>NC_051414.1:31039926-31040131 GCF_015228065.2 Penaeus monodon
TTACTGTTAACAATGCAGTATGATATTAAGAAAAAAAAAATCCCCTTGTATAATTTGTATGATACTGTTCCAAAATTGATAAACAGAAAAAGTAAAATACAGTTTCATAATTTCATACAAGAAATATATGAAAAAAGGCAATCATGTGAAGGACCAAATCCCTTACTAGACAGGAAGCCTTGATAGTTCCATAAATAAATAAATA
>NC_051414.1:31040300-31040472 GCF_015228065.2 Penaeus monodon
CTTTCCAGTTCATATCCTATTAGTCATTCATAAAACTGAAATCCAATAAATTGACAGGTCATCACAAAGACATAACAAAGAGGAGGTCCTCGCAAAAAGAGAGGTTCTGTGAGATATAATCACATTTAAAAGCTACTGGGAAGTAGATGTAGAAGGGAGAGGAACACAAAGA
>NC_051414.1:31040603-31040942 GCF_015228065.2 Penaeus monodon
ATAATCAAAAGACAAGGATTAAAAACTTCCCTGACTCCTACTAAATTAATACAATATTCTTTAACCAACTGCTTCTGGATGACATGTAGCTCACATCATGGCTGACTTGGTTACAGCTACATAGGACAGATCATTGATGTCATGTTATCATGATGCATGCGTTAGATTTCATAGTGTTCTTTATCACATGGCCTGGGGTATTGCCTGAGGGAGAACAGGACATGTAATTCTCTGATTTGTTTTAACACACAAATAATTTGCCTGCTATCCCTGGGAGATGTCACAAACAAAAAAAATTCACTCTCTTGTTATTGCTGTGAACCCACAAGTGCCTTGACT
>NC_051414.1:31041040-31041169 GCF_015228065.2 Penaeus monodon
ATGATACAAGAGGACAAACAGCCTTGTAAATAAAAACTTAGCAATAAGATTTGCAAAATTCAAGGGTTTTTGAGGGTTTTAGCCCTCAAAACTACATTCCAATAATTTGATACTTTGTGTATCACACCG
>NC_051414.1:31041625-31041959 GCF_015228065.2 Penaeus monodon
ATCTAACAAATGCAACCCATGAATACAACCAAGATGGAAAAATTACCCCCTTCTATCACCTCATCCATCGCAGTCAAACGTACAAACCCAGACCCTGGGAACTATCAAGGCACACCTGTCGCAACTGGAAAACTGCAGCTCGACTTACCCGTGTGGGCGATGTCTTCCTTCAGCTTCAGGATGTGTGGTATAGACCGACGTGCTCTCGTGGATACCTCTGTGTCTGCCACTTTCGTCAATGGACCGTGTTCCTCGCAATCTCCTTCATGTCCTTTCTGACAATCCTCACACCCTGAAATCAAGAGCCATTAAAAGTATTATTTTCAGAGTGAAT
>NC_051414.1:31042171-31042851 GCF_015228065.2 Penaeus monodon
AAAATAAATAGGGCACATGATTACAGAACTGACAGAAAAATAAAAGTGCAAATGAATAAGTCTCTGACAATGACAAAGCATTTCCTTCATTTCATAAAGGTATAGGAAATCCTCTTAACCTGGGTCAGTGCATTTCTTAGCAAGCTTTTCTTTTACACACTTTGTAATCACTGACATAGTAGGCCTACATGTATTTAATTTTTTTGCAATAGGCTTACATGCTCAGAACATTTGTCAGAAGGCTTGTTGTGTCTTTATTCATCAGGCTACTATTGTGCATATATGAAATAATGTAGGTAAGCAAATATGTCTTCTCTAATAGATATGGAAATATGTAAGGTAAACACAGGAAAACTTACATAGCCAAAGATCATGGGTCATCCTAGGCTAGGGCCACAGTATCACTCCAGCAGCCCTCATGGTGCCACTCTTGTTGTAACTCCCTTGTGCTGTAGGGATCAAAAGACAGAAAATAAATAACTTATTAATTGTACAAAGACTAAAGATAAAAACAAAAAATTAAAGAACATTAAAAAAATGAATATAGGAAAACACCCGAAAATTTAAGTAATATCTATCAGTTATAGTAATTTTACCTTTTAAAACAACATTGATAATCATGATGAAGAAGGAGAAAAAAAAGTAACCTTCCTTTCATGCTCTGGTCACATTCTAACAGC
>NC_051414.1:31043560-31043632 GCF_015228065.2 Penaeus monodon
TGTCAAAAATAAATAAATAAAGAAAGAAAGAAAGAAAAAGGAAAATACTTTACATAAACTAATGTAAAACAA
>NC_051414.1:31043668-31044138 GCF_015228065.2 Penaeus monodon
GTTTTAGTTCATAAATCACTTACTCTATATTGCTTATATATTACTTATTTTGTCCCTAAAAAAACACTAAAAACTAACTAACTATCCATCCACAATCTATATTGTTGATTTTCTTGTTTTCTCATTTCCTGTTTCCAGACTCAACATACGAACCCTACACACCATGCCATCAATGAAGGAATCAGCTTTCTCAAGCAAACATGCCAGGCGTCACCAATCAAGGCAGGGGTGTATTTTTTTTCTCTCAACAACCTATTGCTTCTCAAGCAAAATAATGATAAAACCAACAAATCACATTTCCTACCCATTTGTTGCCTGTTGCCTAGTTTGATATTTTAACTCCAACCCCATATTTTCACAATTACAAATGACATTTAGATCATCCCTTCGCTGTAATTATATTCCTTATTCACGTATTTAACAGCTATCTTTAGATTGTTTATACAACAATCTAAAAATTAAACAATCAT
>NC_051414.1:31044492-31044600 GCF_015228065.2 Penaeus monodon
TAGCCAAATGCCAAATCATTCTCAAATACATGTGCACATTAGTAGCAAAAAACTCTAAACAACTTTCATTAAGTAAATTTCTAAATTAGAGCCGAAGTAATTATTTAT
>NC_051414.1:31044683-31044817 GCF_015228065.2 Penaeus monodon
AAATTCTAAGAATATATGAGGCTTTCAATTTTGCTATGCTTTACAGGTTGTTACAATTTTTTTTTTTGTAAATGGATAAATTGAGAATGCCATTCTCCACACACATCTAAACAGGAAGGTAGCTTTTAGTTACA
>NC_051414.1:31046817-31047175 GCF_015228065.2 Penaeus monodon
TTTTTTTTTTTTAAAGTAGAATTACTGATTTTTCTAACAGAATCTTATAGACACAAGTATAATGTGTTTGTATATTTGCAAATTTGATAAGGTTTGTCTATCTGTTTTCTTGCATTTTTCCCCTTGTATATTGGTTTCACTGAAGTGAAACAAATTGCATAGGTTTCACTGAAATGAACAGATGATCAAATTTACACTTTTATCTAAAACTGTTGGCATGTGCAAATTTTCCTAGTCAGCAGCACATTTCCAGCATTTTGATATCATATGAGCATCGTTTTGTTATGAATCACAAAGGAGGCACCAAAATCCTCTATCACATGTGAAAAAAAAAACAAATAAACACAGAAGTAGCTCA
>NC_051414.1:31047539-31048352 GCF_015228065.2 Penaeus monodon
AAGGGCAGTATTTTTTCAGTAGCACTGGGCAAAGATTAGTAGCAACAACAATACTTACAATACTAATTAAAAAGGTTACAAACCAAAGTTTAGCTCAGAACACCATTCCATAAAAATGGTCAACCTTAAAAACCCATATGCTTTCCTTCAAAGTCTGTCAACTTCTATATGCTATCAATAAAATGAAAGATTACCACACTAAACCAAACCCAAATCATGATAACACAACAAATGAAACAAGTGAGAAACTTTAGAATAAATGCAAGAAAAGAGAGAAAATTAAAAAGATAAAATATACATTGAACAGAAGGTACAAAACCTCCAAGGAGTAGGGAAAAAAACTTCCTTGTTCACCATCTTCAAGCAAAATATGCAGTGCTGAAGTGTTTTATTTTAATTTTACATGACACATGTATTTTTTGTCTTTATCTTGAAATTGATATGGAAAATCTCAGTTTCCTCTGTATTAGTGATTTTAAGTTTAATTTTGCTTCATCCATCAGAGTAATGAAAAAGTGAGAGTGAGAAAGGATTAAGGAAAAAAACAAAAGAATTTCTGGATCAACTAAATAAAATTAATTTGTTAATAAAAAAATAAGAACCTATGCCACTTTTGAAATGCATTACATAACTTTGCCATTCCGAGCACAACTGTCACTGTCTTGCCATCAAATTTATTTCAACAATTGATCAAGATGAACAGATGTCAGGAAAAATAAACATACAAAAATTTACCACTTTAATAATAAGAAAAATAGATACAAGGTTTACACCATTTTATGTATCAAACTGCACTATAAAATCTTGTTTCTT
>NC_051414.1:31048604-31048728 GCF_015228065.2 Penaeus monodon
CTGAGTCACTATCTGAGGAACTCTCCGATGAGGAACTTTCTGGCGAGGAATGCTTGCTCTTCCTCTTTTTTTTCTTCTTTTCCCTTTCCCTTGACCTTGATCGGCTGGGGCTATCTGTGCGCAA
>NC_051414.1:31048776-31050019 GCF_015228065.2 Penaeus monodon
GAGGTGTTTCTCTTCCTTCATCTAAAAGTAAGATTTTTTTTTTATAGTGTTAACAGCTACAATATGAAATAATAAAAAAAAGTGAGAGAATGGGAAAAGAACCTAACCTTAATTCACATGTAGCCCCTACCATGCTTGATGTGAATATATTAAAACCTGATACAACCTCTTCTGACATTGGCCCTACAAGATGACATTCACTAATCCACTCACACTTAGGAATCAATTATCCTGATGACACAATTCTGAAAATGACACAAAGAGCAACCCTCTTTCAGCCTTCTGATAATAAAAATTGATTGCTTTACCTAATGTCTAAAGAGGTACAATCCTTGAACTTTCAGTGTGACCTTTACTGAAACGGACCTCACTACAATATCTCGCTCCTAATCACAGGTGTACTATCCCATTACCAAGTTGAGTGAATTATCAAAAAGTAGATGAAAGAGATAGAATACGGAAAGAGTGAGAAAGACCAAAAGAGAGAGAATACCAGTCTTATCCATAGTTTCAGCCTCTACCTATTTATTAATTTTCTTGTATTTTTTCTGCTGCCATTGGGAGGTAGGGAGTGAGTGAGTAATTCTGCTTCTGTTTGGTACATCCCCATCACTCACACTACATATCATTCCTCCAAGTGCCCATCTTTATCATCCAAGGGATTGATTTATGTCTACCCTAAGGGTTAACACAAAAATGTCCTGTTCCTGTACATAGTGATACCTAGAGAGCTGCTGCCTACAGGCAAAAGGAAAATTGAATTAATTGCTAACATCTGCATGTAAAAAAGGACTGCATTACCACTCATAAGCTTCTTTGTAGAAAGAACAATGAATGTGTTCTTATTTTTAATAATATCAGGTAAAGATCAAATCAAAAAGACAAAGAATAACTGCCTCAATATATTCTTTAATGTTCAGTCTTGGTAGCACTTTCATATTCTTAAGCTAGCTTGCTTGAACTATGATGAGGAATTTGATAGACAGTCCTTGCTCACTCCTTCCAATTTTATACATACAGGACCTATTTCCCTCTATAAAGTTCCTTATTTTAGTCAGATGCCAGTACATTTGTGCCTCCTGGAACGATTAATGGGGCCCCTCAAGAGTCTCTTGATTCTCACTAAGTTTTGCTTTTATTATTTTCTTTCAATTCTAGCTACATTCTATAATGGCAAAATTTGAGGAAAGGATCTTGGCAACACATTCCCTTGGCCTGAAAATAAAAAAGATCATGGGAATAA
>NC_051414.1:31050126-31050344 GCF_015228065.2 Penaeus monodon
TCAAAAATAGGTATCAAAGAGTTAAAAAAATAAAATTACCTACCCAAAGTATAGTACAATTCATATTTACACAAAGGGACTGACCTTTGCAAGCAGCTCCTGTGCATTAAGCTGCGTAAGAGGTGTCTCATCATCACTGAATTCAGACGATGTTGATGAGACATCCAGGACCACATCTTTCTTTGGATCTACCTGTTGGATAAAGAAAGAAATGTTAG
>NC_051414.1:31050563-31052077 GCF_015228065.2 Penaeus monodon
CACAAAATAAAAATAACAGAATAACACTACTTCAAACAGTAAACATTGGTCTAACCCACTCACCTTCACAAAATTCCTGCATTGGTAGGTAAGGTGACCAGGATAACCACACTTTTTGCATGCTGCTCTCACATCTCCTCCTCCTGTGGGGCCAATTCTGGCCAGTGGTCGATCCTCCATGTTTTTTTTTTTTCTTTCTCTCTTTTGTCTTCTGGAAAATGAGTTAGATTTTTGTAACAATGGCAAAACTCATAATATTCTTATCTTATTTTTTTCATAACATCTTTATCTTAACTGTAAAGTATATAAATCCTGCACTCATATAAAGATTTAATTTCAATACATTCAAGAATTCTACAATCTCTTCTAGGAACCTATCTCCCTTGTTATAGAAATGAATCACAAATCCAGAGAAAGTCAACTTGCATGGTACTAGCAAAACAGTAAAGTTTCGAAGAAATAACCAAGGGCTTTCAAAATCAGATTTTTTTCTTGTAATCATACTGGCTGTGCTCTATCAAAAAACATTTGAAACTTGCTGATGATACATAGCATACAGTTTGGTCCAATGCATTAGAGTGAAGGGCAGACCTGTTGAAATTCTAACACGTGAAAATTCCAGTTCTTGCACTGATTGGTTGTTAAGCTATGACTTTGGATTTTCCTTGTTTGAGGGAATAGACACTATTTAACAGGACTGTTCTAGGAAATTCACATTTTTTAGTAATAAAGAAACAACTTTTACATACTGACATGAGCTTTGCCAGCTTATGGAAGAGCCTTTTATTGTACATCTTTTGGTGTAACATGCTTATTTTTGCACTTATGAAGGTGTGGTGTCATATAAAATATATTAGGCTCAGTTATCATGTAAAATACCTTTGGTCTGAAAACACAATTTCTGTTATTCATCTTCTCTTGAAGAAATGGAATTTTAGAAAACGAATATGAAATGTTACTAAAACTGAAGAACTATATGTAGGCTAATCAATAAAGTCAAATATAAAGTGCTGAAAGCCAAAGTTAGAACAAAGTTTAAAAATATAGGTTGCAAATTTGTTCCCACACACCTCCCATGAATAAGTCCAACCTTCCCTTGCCTCCCAGTGAACAACTTTCCTGTAACCATGTACAAGCTGTCACTGCATACAGTTGTTGTGGATTTACAACCATTCACTAAGAATGGTATGATACATTCCTTAGAAACTGATTAACTGATATCAATAAGTACTGTTATGCCAGTGAGCTGCAGGAATTGGTTTGTGGGAAGAGCTGGTTCCTCCGCTCTTGTTCAAGATATTTGGCATACTTTTATCTTTTGATGTGCAGACTTAAAAAATGGTTCACATGCTAACTGATATCTAAATTATCACAAATCACTTACAGGTTTCAATACAATGCTTATTTCATGTGTACATGTACTCAAACAAGCATACATACACATATTTTTTAAAACCTTTTCTCTAGATTTTTCCTTACAAATCACCATATAGTTCAAATACGATGATAATGTT
>NC_051414.1:31053679-31053916 GCF_015228065.2 Penaeus monodon
ATGAACTAATATTTAATATTCATTCCATACTCTGGAACATGCATAAGTACAAGAGGGGTGATCTAGGTAGAAAATCCTGTGTTGTGGTGCTTATGCCTCTATTACACTAGAAATAGTGTGAGATGGAATCTAACAATAATTAAGTAGTTTCCTCACTTATCTCACAATCAGCTCAATCAGCCCTGACCCATGATCACTCAGGACAGTTCCTTTCAGGGGTATTGTTATGTGTGAAAG
>NC_051414.1:31054768-31055113 GCF_015228065.2 Penaeus monodon
GGTAGCCTATCTCTTCTAGTATCCAAAGAATTGTAGGAAAACTAAATGTAATACCTATATTTTAGTGTACACTGAATGATTAACCTCCAAAATCTGTCAATTGCCTTATTATGAATTAATAAATATATCATTATTATATTTCTATGGGTTGGCAAATGGTTTTCTGAATATTTTTCACATTACCAAAGCTTAATAATCCTTTGACTTATAAATTCTGGTAAGAGAGGGCTTGGAATAATTCCTTATTTGATCATAAACAGCTAGCCACCCTTTGTCTTATCCCACTGTGACAGAGCTGGTAAAAACATATGCCATGTCTCCTGTGCTTGTTGCTAGTTCTACCGA
>NC_051414.1:31055382-31055481 GCF_015228065.2 Penaeus monodon
ATGGGTTAAAGTATGATTAGGTTTCTACCCAGTCTGTCACAATATACTATAGTTGGAAATTAAGCCAAAGTCTTTGGGAAAATGTGTTCACTGCAGAAG
>NC_051414.1:31055825-31056060 GCF_015228065.2 Penaeus monodon
CCATCCCCGGAGGCTTTGGGTTATAGTGCATACTGGCAGCAGAGACAATGATAAATTCATTCTATTACAGCACTGTGTATGTGTATCCATGTGACTGTATATATGTGCACACTTGTATTTTGGTACACATGCCATCCCTGCATAAGTCTGTGCCCTATCTTGGAAGTCTCTGATCACATTATTTTTCAAAACAATTTTCTTCCTATCTATATCAACTTTGCTCTTTGCTATTAAA
>NC_051414.1:31061982-31063084 GCF_015228065.2 Penaeus monodon
CATCCCTGTTGAAGTCTGTGCCCAGAAGGCCGTCCGATGAACATTCCACTCCTGCTATCAAAGTCAACATAATTTTCAACCTTATTCCCTATCTATATCAGTTACCTTCTTAGTGAAAGATTATGAAAATATGCATTAATAAAAGTAAGTGAAATCGTAGTTATTTAACTTTCAAGCTTGAAGTGTTGCCTGGTGGAACTGTCAACTCATAAAAAATATTGATAATAATTAAAAAGTCTAATATTCGTCAAATCTCATCAATGAAATTAACACAGAGCAAAATCCATTTATACATATATTTCGAAAGTTTTGGGTCGATACTCTCCATAATCAACCCAAAAACTCCAAGAAAACACGAAATCCAATTTATCTTTCTAGAAACTTTTCCAATCCGACTGAAAAAATTACCTTTAAATTCAACAAATACACGAAAAATTCACGCTTTCGAAGTAATATACAGTCGAGGACACTTTCTTACATCAACCTACAAAAGGACTTTAAATATGACTCAATACTAACCTTATAACATACAAAGACAGAAACTTTTTCCTTCGTTTTCCAGAATTCAAGGATTCATAGCAGCACCTGGGTTATTCTCACGGAAGTCAAACGTTGCTATTTACATTTAAATAATCTAACTATCCACGCATATCACAGGAGCAAATCACTATCTTATAATTTTGTGGGATTTTTTTTATCCCTTTATCTTACTATTTCTTGTAGTTTGGTTTATTATATAGGTATAGTTATTTCAGGTGATTATAACTCAAAAAGTAAATACGGTTTGCATAAATTATTGTACGATAAGCATCAAGTACATTCGATACTAACTTTTTCCTAAACCTCATACCCCCCCTTTTTTTTCTTTTTTTTAAGGTGAAACTGCATTTGGTAAGGTGATGGCAAATTAGTGATGATGATTATATAAAGAACAAACTTTTTATAATGATGTATAATGTATTTATTTTGGATATGTTGCCTTTAGCGTCATCAACCTCCCAAATGCATCTTCATCTCGTAAAATTATAGATAAGGCATGATGGGCGGATGATCACTCTGACATATTGATCAATGAAAAGATGATAAAAGTTATTAAGTAGAT
>NC_051414.1:31064088-31064640 GCF_015228065.2 Penaeus monodon
CAAACCAGAGGTACCGCAGCCGATCCCTCTCCCGACCCCGTCTCGCGTACGAGCCTTTGCCTCCCCGGCGCGACACCGCCATCACAACCCCATCCAAACCTCAGCCTGAATGGACGAGACTCACACCTCAGCTCCGTCAGTCGTCTATTTAAACCTTAAAACATTTTGCTAGGAAAGGTTCATTAAACTCCTCACGAGGAAGAGGTTTAACAAATGGAGGAGTCGATGTCTTCAGCGGACCAGAATTCATCGAATACTCCAAGAAGAGCTTTAGGTGGGACGAGTAAATTTAGTATTTTTATTCATTTAAATTTTGATAAATTTAGAAATGATTTTAATTAACTTTAGGTTTAATAACTGTGAGGGTAATACTTAAAATATGGCAATTTCAATAAGTTTGTAATAGATTTGATAACGATATTATTTATTTTGTTACTGTTTTAAGGGAGGTTTTAGCAATTTTGTAGTTTATTTTTGAAATAGTAATTCTACCAAGATTATATTTCTAGTCAGTTTGATTTATTGATATAATGATATAAATAGGTTTATGGA
>NC_051414.1:31064700-31064834 GCF_015228065.2 Penaeus monodon
ACAGTGGTTGCATATTTTTTTGTTTATTATAACCATAAACATTGCTTGGAAGGTGAACTCAATGTAGAATCAATAGATCAATTAATTCTAGGATTGAAAGAAATAGTATGCTCAATTAAAGAAAAAAACAATGC
>NC_051414.1:31065029-31065315 GCF_015228065.2 Penaeus monodon
CCAAGGCTATATTTAAACTTTGAAAATAGTGAAACAAATAATTATATGTTCATTTAGATTTTGATAGGTGTTAAAAGGATGTATAATATTTTTATAATTGTTTAAATGTATTCATGGGAAAGTATAATTTAGCATTTAGATTAGGTTAAGTACATACATGATACTTCACTTTTTAAAATATATGTGAAATTGTAACAGTAACAGCATCCAGAGAGAGGGATGTATATATGTATGTTGAGTGAAAACGGGGTCTATGTATGAGTATATTTGGATGTTTTTATCCATA
>NC_051414.1:31065633-31066107 GCF_015228065.2 Penaeus monodon
CAGTGTGTGTGTGAGCATGTGTATGGGTGTATTTGCATGTATTGTAAGTGCATATGGTTACAAGGAAGCAGTGTAACGATAATTAAATGAGACAGGACAAGGAAGGATATGATTTCAGAGTGTTTAGATTCGATAAGAAAGTAAAGAATGTAATAAGATGGGAACATAGCATAGGGCTTAACAAGCAGGAAGTACACAGAGTGTCGCATCTCTCTAGTGGTCTTTCTGACAACCAATTTTTTTTTCTTTTCTGAAAGCTAAAAGAAGTTGCTTCATTCAGAATACAGCATATATTTCAAGGACCATTCCAAAAAAATATTGCTGTTAGGACTTTGGTTCATTTAACCCATTCTCCTTAGGGTTGCTGTATGGAGATATTAAATTATATATGTTAAACCTCAAGGTTACTGTGTTAATCAAAGGTTGATATGAATCAGTGAATCCAATATTGCCTTGAATTATGATACCAGTTTA
>NC_051414.1:31066531-31066718 GCF_015228065.2 Penaeus monodon
AGTGGCATTGAGCTAATGGATGCTATGGTGTGTAATTTCCTATGGATATTGAAAACTGCTGAAGGTAGCCTTATGTTATAACCTTAAGTTATAGATGAACATGTTTTATTTGTGAGTAGGTTATGTTATAATGATATTTTGTAGATAAGGATATTGTATTCATAAATTATTTAGCCCAATGCCGCCT
>NC_051414.1:31067154-31067829 GCF_015228065.2 Penaeus monodon
ATCATAATATTTATCATAGGACAAGGTATTTATTATGATATATATTTCTCCCAGCTTTAATAAATGTACCTTTCATTGAAATTTTGTCTTGCCACATGTGTGAGAGCTGGAAATGAAAAAATCAAGGAGACTATGAGGAGTTAAAATTATATAGAATAATAAAGTATACAATAATATACATGAGATTATCAGAAAGATTGGTGTTAATATGCATTTATTGTATTTGGCCAACCATTTTCCATTTTTTAGATGGACTACATGATTTTTTTTATAAAGATCTATTAGAAAAAGAGCTAAATGATATATTAAACTATCTAACAGTTTGGAAATCTGCCTTATCATAGAAGCTAGTTAACAATGAACAGTGGTACCATTGATATTAGTTTCATATGCTTAGATGTATCTTAACATCCATGGAATAAATTATATAAAAGATTTATAGCAGTAATGTTGACCATAAAATATCTATGATGATGACAATAATGATTTCTACATATTTTACACCACATATTGCTTATATATAGGCATATGACTTGTAACTTTCTGAAGTGGGTAAGCAAATGTACAGATTAATAGCAACAAGAATAATTAAAAGAAATTTGTAAATGAGTGTGGAGTTTAAATTTTTTTTGGTGTTTTGGTAAAACCTGTATTTTTGATAATTTTTAAATTCTG
>NC_051414.1:31067862-31068101 GCF_015228065.2 Penaeus monodon
GTCACATATTGAGATTTAGATATTGTAAATGAATATTATTACCCAGTTATTCTAGATTGTGGTTGTATATACAGTTGTATGTATAATTTTGAAGTAGTTTGATTTGATATTCATAGTACAGTATATATAGGACTGATAGAATCTTTGAGAGTCTAAGTGCCCTAAGCATGATACCATGTATTTGACTGTTTAATTGCTTTAACTAATATATCTGCTTTTGTTAACTGAATTTCATTGAA
>NC_051414.1:31068183-31068724 GCF_015228065.2 Penaeus monodon
AATATTACCTTGGCAATGTATAAAACATTTGATATTTAAATATTTAATTATAGTGTTCGTATTTTTACTGATTATATATATATATATTTCTTAATCTAATGATTAACAGTTACTTAGTATGTTTTTATTAATTTTATATTACATTGGTGTCTTTATTGTAATTGTTGTTCTAATTGTATTTGTTCCTGGTTTCTAAAACAGCCATGACCAGTATGTCAGATGAGGATTATTGCAACACCTACTGGCCTCAGTTGAGAGAAGCTGTTGATCGTTTATTGCAAGGGCCCCCCTCACCCCCACACACGGGTCCTGTCATACAGTTTGAGCCAATGTATTCTGCAGCCTATAAGTGTGTGTGCCAACAGTATTCGGAGGTGCTGTATAATGACCTCACTTCGCACATAAACAAACATTTCCTCAAGGTTGCGGAAGATATGCAGGTAAGGAGAGGGGGAGTAGGGATGAGGCGTAAGGATGAACACACGTAGGTACATGCACGTGCATACATATGGATACAAATGCACACACAAATCCATGCAAA
>NC_051414.1:31069677-31070003 GCF_015228065.2 Penaeus monodon
AGTTTATTAGTCTTATTCTTATTATAATGGATAGATAAATGTCAACAGTGTTTTGGATATTGGAAAAAAGTCCTTTTGTTTATCACTTATAAAAGGATATAAATATTTTTTTCAGGATGTGGGTGATCTTCACCTTATTGACAGTTATTATTCTCTCATTCATCGTGTCATGTATAGTTTAGATGGTATCATTCCAATATTTACATATCTGGTAAGTGCAATTATCATCGTATTTCATATCATAAGGGCATATAAAGGGAAAAAAAAGCTGTTGTCTAATATCAAGTGGCTTTACTATTCATTATAAGGTTTTGTGATTATGCATG
>NC_051414.1:31070028-31070801 GCF_015228065.2 Penaeus monodon
TTGTTCCTTTCTTACAGAATAGAGTGTATGTAGAAACTAAATTATCATCAACACTACGGACAGAACTTCAAAAGATATTTTGTACAGCTGTTATTGACCCTGTTATAGCTAGGTTATTGGGTAAGTGCCAATACATTTACTACATTCTTTGAAAAGTTATTCTCATTTTGTAATGACAGGGTATGGTACTGAGTAGTCAAAAATTTTGTATATTCATAATGCTGATTATATGGAGACCTGGAAACTTATTTTGAAAATATGGCAATTGGGCTCTAAATGAAAACTAGTTGTGAGTTTACTAATGTTCACTTTTAAGTTTTGAAATTTTTTCATGCATTTTATTGTTCTAGATTCATATACATACTCTTACATTTTGTTTCAGCATTGATAAAACATATAACCGAAGCAAAACCATTCTACGTGGCTCCTCATGTTTTAGCATCTCTTGTCAAGAATCTTTACAAGTTAAGACCAGCGTATGCACAGACGTATCCACAGGTTAGTAGTCCTGGAGAAGTACCAGTATTTTAGTGAAATATGTTATGCAGATGTTTGAATTATTTGCAGTAGTTTTTGTGTGTTTTTTTCATGACATTCCTATATTTCAGCTTGTTAGAGGTTTCTTCTCTGTCACTGATGCATTTCTATTTGTAAATATGTTACCATAATCTTTCTTGGTTTATATGGCATAGTTTTTAAAAGGGGGGGAGTGGGGGGAAGAAAAATAATCCAAAATCTGTTTTTTCACTTGTCTCCCCTCTGATCATCTACTG
>NC_051414.1:31070879-31071051 GCF_015228065.2 Penaeus monodon
CAGGTATTTTCAGTTTATATCCCAGGTGTTCTGCCTGCAATGTGTGAGCACGAACTCTCAGACTACATCGTGGAGACGCAGAAACTCCAGGCCACTTTAAGACAGTCTTGGATCAATACTAGTTCTCAGGGAAGGAAGAGATGTCTGGATGAGGAGATGCTCACATAGCATG
>NC_051414.1:31071084-31071164 GCF_015228065.2 Penaeus monodon
AATTATTCCTAATATCGCAAGTGCAATTCTAATGTATATTCTTAGATTTATACTCCATATTGATGTTTAAGAAAAGAAAC
>NC_051414.1:31071202-31072725 GCF_015228065.2 Penaeus monodon
GCAGAGTGTTTAAATATTTCCCACTTGATGCCAATTTAATGGTTTTGTCATGGTATTAGCATTTACTGAAATGTCTAGTGTGCTAATTGTTATAACTGAAGTGTAGAGAAATGAAGTTGCAATTTTTTTCTTTTCTTTAAGTTTAATGTGCCATATAGGTTTTATGAAATTTTATTTTTAAAAAATTATTTTCAATGTTATTAACAGTAGTAGTATTTTCTAAAAGAAAAAAAAATCTAGATTTCCAGCTAAGCAGTCTTCACTTTTGTAAACTCTTTTAAAAGACTTCTGTTTTTCCAAAGAACTGGTATAAAAAGTTATCTCAAAGAAAACATTAAAATGTATACCACAATTATTAAATAAAGAATATACTTATTTCAAAATTTACTCTCAACATATGAATATAATCAGACTATAGAATTACAATTTATCTAGGATATCTGCCAATAATTGAAAACAGCTCTGAAAGTTCGATGTAAAGAAAAAGACCTTACTGGTAGTCATTTACTGAACAAATGCTACAGGTATGACTGGCCATAATATTTTTAAAGCAAATAATATACAGTATTTATCAAGGTATTACAAGAACCGTAGTCAAATGCACATAAATCTACCAAAGACATTCTGTAAATTATGAAAGCCTGTTTCATTAATAAATACACAGTACTCTAGATCATACATCATACATAGAATGGGAAGCAATATATATATTTTTTTAAACTATGAATAAGAATTTAACAAATACACCAGCAACAGCTAATAATACATACAAGAGAATGTGAAAACAAAATTAACATATTAATGCTATAGGTCTAAGAAAATTACAAGAAATGCACCATCATACATACAAAGTGAATGCAATACTGTGGTAACATAGAATGTGGGATTACACAGTCACTACACAGTTGCTAAGTGACTTACTATACTTTATATCACTTGAAAGAAAGCTGGTGTTTCGGTAGTGATCTTGTCACAAAGAAAGCCCTGCTTGAAATTCCTTCCATATTTCATGAAAGACAAGTGTTTACATTACTTACTTCTTCTACATACAGATAATTTTATATATAAATAAAACATATGCATGAAGACCTATTCAAATATGAATCTGCAGTGATTTAAAAGGAACATAAAATATGTTGCACTTCACTACATAAATGTGCATGAAATTCAAGACACCTTACTTAAAGAAAACAGAAAAAAAGAAGGAAAAATGTTATATGGTTTTTCAATTCTATACACCAACACCTTGCTTTTATATTTTCAAGGGAACAGTTTAAAGCCATTAGATTACATAAAAATAAGAAAAGTATCCACTAACTGAGGGCAATTAAAATGATTAATGTGTGCATATTATCACACAAATGATTACTAAATTCAAACAGATATGAAGCAACTATAATACACATCAAAGAAATAAAACTGTTCAAGATCTATTATCACTAATGTTATATACCTTATATGATACATTGAGAACTGACTAGGCAAACCTTATTTTTCTATGCAAGGAAACCACACAAGGGTAA
>NC_051414.1:31072778-31073327 GCF_015228065.2 Penaeus monodon
ATTTCATGCTGCTATTTATATAAGTATAGAGACAATTCATCTGAAAAAGTATCTTTCACTGGAAAAAATTAGATCTTTCTGTGTCACTTTTGTGGTAAATACACACCAAACTATTCACACATTAATTTCAAGTACAATATTCACTCTCTTTTTTTCTAGAAACTTTGATTATTTTATCACAGGAGAATCTGCTCTTTTTTCTGATAAAGTGATAAAAATGCAACTATGTACCCATACATAGTGCTTGGTAATTCTAGTTTTATTTACACATGAGCAATCATAACATGTACAAAGAGGTGTGTCCTGCCTACAAAAATAGAAATTATCTTTTAGGATGTACAAGAGACTTATCTGGTCCCTGGTTTATATCTAGGCACCCTTTAGCATAATAATTTTTATTTATTTTTTTGTTAGAAACTTGGTGGCTATGTATAATGTTATATATCAGGGTGGCTTTGATAAGTTTTCCAAAATATATGGTAGACATTTTACAAGGGTTTAAATAGTGAACAGATTACACATCTTCCTTCTTCATTAACAGGTAACACT
>NC_051414.1:31073936-31077386 GCF_015228065.2 Penaeus monodon
CTACATCAAGTATTATTCATTATATCAATTACAGATTCTGAATTCCTGTTTTTAGGCACATGATGGGGTGATGTACTACAAACTTTATATCTATACATATACATCAAGATAAAAAGTATAGCATTTCCAATTAAAAACAATTTACCTAACATCATTTCAGTGTCCAGGAAAGAACAGGTTTCTCACTAAACATCGCAAAGTTATGTGGATTCTTTCATGAAAGACATTAACCCCTATAGGACTGAAAAGGTCAGAGCCATTTGTGCCCACAGGACAGAAAAACAGCGATTGAACTCAAAGGTAAAACAACTTTTTACATTTCTTGTCCTGTGTCCCAAACATACCTGAGTATAACGATTGCCGTATAATATCCTTTAGGGGTTAAAAAGAGGTTTCTAAATCAAACTAGTGTGCACATACAATCGCTACCTACCTAATCAACAGCTATTTAACATTTCTGCCCTATTCCCCCCACACCCAACTACTAATAACAGAAATCCACTAAAGTTTGTATCATTTTTGTTATTGTTGGCTGCGGTTTCTCTACCAAGCCTCTTGAACATTTTATTTTATGATTTAATCAATTACTGTACTCTCTAAATTATCAAATGGGTACAGTCTTACACACTGTCCTCTTTAAATGAATTGGATACCCTTCTTCCTGATCTATACCATGGTAGTTACATTATTTCAGTTTTATTGTGTGAAATTTTACAAAGCTTAACAATATTTTTCTGAATCACTTAAACCACACAGGAAATTGGGACTGTACTGAATTATACACCACATACATTTCTATATATGCAGTTTCCTATTTTGAAGAACAGCTCTACATTCATCTGGCTACAAATGTCCTCAAATTCTAAAGTTATTCCTCCCTCCTTAAAAAGATACTAAAATATATTCTTTGGTCTTCTGATAGCAAGAATTTTATAAGTCATAAACTAAAAATAGTTTTGTCTTCATAATGAAATTTATTTTCTGGAAAAGGTAATTTAACTTCCAACAACACAAAACACTTTTCATTACTAAAAACTTTTACCTATTGTTGAAACAATATTTACTGAGCACTGAACTAATGTCTGAGTAAAAACAACTCATTGCATATTCTTTTATGTGCATAGAGAAAAATTGATTCTCTGAAGTTCAGCTTGTGTATAAGCACTTTCCTGTGTTTATCTTATTTGCTCGTGTTCTATTCCTTTTCAGTCCTAAAGTTATTACATACAATTCTAAAATACTTCAGGTGAAGAAATCAACTGCCATTATAATTGGGATGAGATGACTTCAGTCTTTATGATAATGACTTCTGGGTCTTTTGTTGATTTACCAATTCTTTTTAAAAATGTAAAATTAAAAGATGAGAAAAAATGCAAATCACTTAATAAAAAATTGCTGACATTATTTGATAACTTCTACCAAGCCAACATTAGGGATCACAAGCACTGATATATAAACATGAGATTATTCAACTTGTCAAGCAGTCTCATGGCCTGCCAACAACTACTTGTTTCCTGGAGGTCACAAAAATAATATAAGACTACTGCTTGCCTGTATGCTACCAAACTTCTTTGTAGCATAATTTTTTTTTCCTTACCTCTTATATATTTCAGAGAACAGGTTTGCATGTTGGCACTGTTTGGAATATCCCATTCCAAACAGGTTTCATGCATGTGACTTTGGACACAACATTTATCACAAAATGAATAGCATTTCCTGTTATTTCCCTCTCCCATATGAGTGCAAGTAGGTAAAATAGTGCATTTTCACTATGAAATAAAAAAGGGTTTGGAAGCCCTGTATATTAGCTTACTTACCTTGATATATGTTTCTTACTTTGAAGTTAAGTCACCCCTGTGTCAAGTATTTTGAATCCACTAGGCTTAGTTTCCCTGATTTAAGATGCCAGTTGGCTGAATTTCTCTCATCAGTCACATTTTACTTGCAATGAATACATATCTGAATGCTTTTAATTCAAAGGACATTCAGGCAGAGCAGTTACAAAAGTATCCTTGATTTCCCTTAAAGCATCACAACTAAGACAAATTGACATTCTAGTTCTAGTTGTCTTTTATAATATATTTTCTGATAAGATATCTGTCATGCTGTCAATCGATTCACTTTTTGAATGTGGGAACTACAGTGGACTGGAATGCTCTCAATCTGTCTTTTCTTTTTCTGTGGGACAGTCAATCACTACTGCCTTGCCAGAAATTGATGGGTTTAAGAACAAATAAAACTGACCAAATTAACTGAATGTGAACACCTCAAATTCCTTACACAACAAAAAATAAAGAAGAAAATTATTATTTGAAATCATCTGCCATCTTTACAAGAACAGAGACCATGAGTAACAATAAAATAGTGAAACAGAGTCCAGGAAAAATTATCCTTTCACCTACTCTTTGAATGAGAGCTTCTATGTTCTTACTTGTTTATTCAACAAAGAATTTTCAGGAGTATCCCATGGGTATAAGTATGTTTAAGCTTTAAAATCTTGTGCAGTCATATTCAGACATGTTCACCGGCACATCAATACAAAGTATGCCTGTTTTGTACATGGTATGATTTCAATTCATGTTATTCATTGTAAGTGCAAGTTCAAGTGAATGATTTACATATGTATAAGCAATTAATAAACAACTTGGATATTTTACATGTTCACCTAAAAGACATCTTTGGAAGACAGAAAAGATCTTTGAACTTTTTTTGAAAATGTATCTTTAAAGATTCCTACCATTCCCAATACAAGTCATAGTATGAAGGAATCATTAGTAAAATATAGAGCACTGTATGCTAAACTAGACAGTATACCAAGATTTGTAACTGCTATTTTAATACTTAAATTTTACAAATGCGTGTATTATTTGATCTTAGCATCTTCAGTCTCCTTTCTACCTACACTAAATTATCCCAAATTGTATTACTGGACAGACATACTATCATATACTTAGTAGTTCCTATTCTTTTATCAGCTGAAAGGCTTATCCCTAATTCTCACACTTCATCAAAATGTAGTTGGGAATCATCTGACTTTAAAATAGCCATAAATGCAAAATTTTATCATTCTGAGAAGATTTCTCTCTTAAGATCAAGAAGCTTATGGGATATTACCAAAGAAAGGACTAAAAAAATGTATTTTTAAAAAGAGAACAGAATCAATTAAAATTACTACTTTTTAGTTTTGTAAATTTTTCATGCTGTGTGTGAATTATCTCACTCGTGATGAAATTTCCCTCATAACAATTATTTCTAAGTAAATGTGACTTTTAGACAACTTTCAGCCTACTTTTGAGAGGCTATATATATCAGTTAGGCCCAGATAATCAAACAAATATTTAGTGCACACAAATTTGAGCAACTTCAAGAACACATGGCACAGGTGCTTGCTGTGGTGTTTCAGATTTCTTTGAAATTTTCCTATCTATCTTTATCATATATTCTTTTTTT
>NC_051414.1:31077430-31077545 GCF_015228065.2 Penaeus monodon
GTCTAATTCTCAAACTGAAAGATGCAAGTTTGGCATCAGTTGGCAACTCATTTAAAAGGCCCAAGGACTACTCTATGATATATTGATTGGGTATAATTCTCATCATTGTGGCGTG
>NC_051414.1:31077795-31079310 GCF_015228065.2 Penaeus monodon
AGGTCTACAACACTACAGTCAACATAACATTTTCCTGGGGACCTTTGGGTTCATAATGATCATATTACCAGAACTCTATATGATACCATTCCGCAGCTTTGTATCCCCTCTCTACCTGTCTATATTCCTTTACTTAGCAATAAGTCCCCTTGCCATGTCTCTTGATGCCTTTTCTGGTCTTTGTCTCCTTTCTGTGCTTATTTGCCCAAATTATCTGTCTAACTGAATCTCATTTACATTGTTCACTATCTCAGCTTTAGAATACCAAGAATCTTATACTGAATATTCCTGAAAAGTCAAAACTATTTTTTTTAATGTGAAATAAATGCTCTTCCTACAGCTAATTAAAATAATATATTTATCCTCTGTTCTTGTGCTGTGATGGATAACCAACAAGAAAAATTATGAACCTGTCAGACAAACGCTATAAACTAAAATTAATCATGACATCACAGTTCACTTACCTGTAAACAAAAAGTTATTAATCACAAACTGAATAGACATTAAAATAATGTTTTTGGATGATGTATAATTACAATAATCAAAATCTGGTTTCCCTATGACAAAATTATCATTCTTACCTGCCTCTGCTAAAGTTATCTTCCTATCCTTACATTCTACAAACACAGCTTTGAATCTTGTACTTGGTGTGACATCACATGGGAGTCAAATTTACAGAGACTACTGAAAGTAATTTCTTTCATTATTATAAACAGCATCTTCTACAATGTCTTTTCATCTGGCCAAAGTCAATGAGCATGCACCAAAATAACTGAAAATCACTTCCTTTCTGTTTACTAACTGTATGTCTGTCTGTGAAGTGATAGTATTCACTGTACTTGCATGTTTTCACACAACCAAACAAGATGTCATATCTACCCCTCTTTTTAGCATACAGGTGTACTGTTTTACTTTTTATTTCATCTTATGACATCAGTATAAAAGAAGCACTGCACTGGCTTTTAACTGTGTCTTCATATCGACTGAACAATTTTGGTCAAAAAATTAGTATCTCAACTAGTTAATGTAACTATTTGAAGTACAGCATGAACACAGCCATAAGTGAAAACAAAATGATTCTTCCTTTCAAAACTACCATAAATATTTGGCATCTTAATGTATTTACATTTTTCTAACTTACCACCTGTTAAAGCCATCCCATGTGGCTTATGCTCTCTCTTTCACAAGCAATAAGTTTTTCTACATGAGCTGAATAACACTTTTTGCACCTTTGCTGGCTATTAATACAATATAGCATTTACACATATTTTGGAAAAACAAATATTTTATCTATAGATCTAAAACCTCTCAAACAGTACCATGCCATCAATAAAATACCGTCTTTGACATAGTATATTAGCACTGGAAAATGCAGTATCACCTTTCTACAAATTACAGATACCATAATATTGGAAAATCTTCCAGTATATAGAAAATGGGTGTTGAGTGACTTTTAAAATAAATGCTGCATAATATTCTTTTGCTTCTCCACAAATAGAATAAATATTTGGTTAC
>NC_051414.1:31079402-31079691 GCF_015228065.2 Penaeus monodon
TGTTCACATAGATCACTATTCCCTTTTCAATATTTCAAATATCTTGACGTTATATACATTCCTCTCACCTCATCAACTAACAGCTAACTGTGAATCAAAAACATCAATCAGTGGACTAGGCAATAAACAACAACAAAAGTTCAGACTGAACATCTAACAAATGACATAAGACATCAATATGTCTTAAGTCTATATAGGTGATCTTCTCTGTTTCAAACTGTGCATTCTGGCCTTGCTCCTCCATATCTTCTTTACTCACAAATGATGGTGCTTCATCTTAATAAGTTGG
>NC_051414.1:31079974-31080509 GCF_015228065.2 Penaeus monodon
CCTAAAGAAAATTATATCATACATTTCAACGTTAGTTATTAAAACAGAAGAAGTTAATATTAGTGTACAAAATATGACACCCAATTCATTGTTATTCACAAAAACTGCAGCAATAATTGTCACAATAACATATGAAGAATCCCTTGAAACTTTCCTTAGCAAAAATGGTAATGGAACTTAGCTACATGCATTTTATTGTGCATAAAGCAAAGGCAGAATGTCGTGTGTTAAAAGCTTATGCAGTGTTGAGGTTAATAATATTGAAGTCGTGTTGATCAGACGAAACTTGCAGGTTGTGAATTGGTGCATTTTCTCCCTCTTGTAATATGAACAGATGTCCATTTCCACATATAAACCTTTTTTTTTTTTGTCATAACTAAGATCACTTTATCTGGTGCAATTTCTATGTTCTTTGGAATAGCTTGTTCTAAAAGTAACAGCAAGATCTTTAATGGTGTTAAATAGTGTATAGGCAAATAATAAATAACCAATGCCAGCTAATGCACTAAGAAAGGTAATGGTTAAAAAAGAGACA
>NC_051414.1:31080644-31080857 GCF_015228065.2 Penaeus monodon
ATTGTCTTTAAAATCTTTACTTATACCTAAAAACAATCACGGATCCTTAAAACGGCCTCCATAAATAACATGAGATTCAAAAAACATGCACACTGTACTGTGTCTCCCGCCTACCATGCAAAATGAAGCACCTTTTGAATTCCTTAGGAACATTGCTCTTACTCATTCTGTTGTTAGGGCAATCTAGCAATGAGGTTCATTCAATGATGGAGC
>NC_051414.1:31081022-31081218 GCF_015228065.2 Penaeus monodon
AAACATATATTGGAGGAGAAAGTGAAAAAGAGAGAGAGATGAAATAATACACAAAAAGGAGTATTTCTGCATTAGGTTACAGCAGAACTATTTAGTTAAATCATAATTTTTGCTATGAATGACTGACAGTCTGACTCCTTATTCCTAAAATAAACATTCCAGCAGCTGCTACTATCACTGTTGAAGAAAAGCTTTT
>NC_051414.1:31081342-31081711 GCF_015228065.2 Penaeus monodon
GCATAGATTATCTAAATTCTAAATTCATCACAGGTCAACTTCAGCCACATCCTCCAGCATCAGAAACCTTATGACTCTTGGCGGAAGGGGAGACGCCTCAAGTGTAACCTGGATCCGGTCCCCCAGCCGCTGGCGGATGTAAATTCGGCAGAGGTCAGCAAGGGTCAGAGGCTGAGACCTGGTAGAAGTATAAAGATAAACCCAAGTGTGATTCAGTGACTATTCTCTGCTTCTACTCATGTAATGAGATAGGAATTGTGAATAATTCAGAATTAACATGTTTTTCCATGACTAGGAGGAAGAAAAAAAAGAGGATGTGGAACAAGCTAAAGGTGAAGATGCACCAGTTACTGACCGGGTTAATGACTA
>NC_051414.1:31081788-31082512 GCF_015228065.2 Penaeus monodon
TGAATTCCAATATTAATAAATTAACACAATAGATATGAGAAAACTTCAGCAATGTTTTAAAAATAATCAATCAATTAATCAAAATAAAGAATAAATATCACTTCTTATGAACCATCAATCGGGCAAATCCATCACTAAAAACACTAATTGTTTCAATATAAATTCAACACGTTCATCTACCTACCTCACAACAGCGAGTCGCGACTGGAGTGATCCAGGTGTGGTGCTTTCCATCAGCCACTGTGCTTGCCACAGCTTGAATCCTGCCAGTATCAGCAGTGTTGCCAGAGGAGCATGACCTCTCAGAGCTGTCATGTGCAGGTAGTCTGGGGTTGCTGCTGGGGTGTGGTGGTTTACATTGCATCTTGGGGAGAAAGAGAAATAATAAGAGCAAGTTTCAACCATAACCTTGAAAGAGCCATTTGAAATGATCATGGCAAATTACCAAAAATGTGTACTATCTTATTTGCTACAATTGTGGATAGCCTGTCAAAAATTGGTGGGCTTTTTCCAGAAACTTTTTCAATTATGATGTACATAGTATCTGCTAATAAATCTAGTACTATTTGGTAAGTTTCCTTCAGCCACACTCACAATCTCATTCCCCATACCCTCACCCTCCTTGTAGGCCCTCCTCTGCTTGAGCCAATCAGACTTGTTTTCTTTGTTTAGATAATCATAAATACATCTAAATGCACATTTAATTGTTTTATGTGATGAAGAA
>NC_051414.1:31082745-31083145 GCF_015228065.2 Penaeus monodon
CAAGGCAATTTTTTTTCCTTCACACACAAGGGGTAACAATGATAACTATTAACTTTGACCAAAATTTGCCAAAGTAAAACCCTGACAAATCAGGGGACAGGTAATTATTTGTGGTTGTTAGAGGATAATAATTACTGGATGTTTGTGATCGCCATTAACATGAGATAAAAGGGGTTTCGATGGGAAAAAAATGAGAAAAAAATTTGAAAAGAATTTTTGCCATATGGGACATAAATCAATTACTGGGAAAAATCAGTGACATATAGAGAAGCTTTCACATATGAATTCTGGTATTTACACTCAATGATTTAACATACATCCAGCAATAAACAACCATACAATAAATCACTGATAACTCAATACTTTTTGCCATACATATTCCACGGTCTCCAACTGCCTA
>NC_051414.1:31083277-31083416 GCF_015228065.2 Penaeus monodon
TAGAGAGACCTTTTTAAGGAGACCTAATAATGCTGAAGAGTCTTGAAATCACGAGTTGTCTGAAAAAAACTCCTAGTATGGGATCCATTCAGGGGGCAGTTACTGGTTACACCCCTGCCATGGACATAGTCCATGAAAA
>NC_051414.1:31083816-31083965 GCF_015228065.2 Penaeus monodon
AAAGTTTGAAGGGGGAAATACCCTGAGTGAACTGGACTTTTAACCCAATGCTGCCAGGTGGCTTCCTGATACGAAAGCCCTCTCTCCTAGGCTATATTTACAGTGGCATGGGCCCTGCTGCTGGGGTATCATGTTGTCACCATAGCGTG
>NC_051414.1:31084051-31084925 GCF_015228065.2 Penaeus monodon
TTAACCAAGTCAAAAGCTCTACAGATACTGAACAAAGTGAGAACCTCCCCCTTGGCTAAATGGCAAACAGATACAGATATCATACAATATGAGACACCAACACTAGCAGCAGTATTATCAAGGGGAACTGAAGTCAATTCTTCATTTGTTGCCTCTCCAGAGGCTTATTATAGCCACCTTTAGCCATGAAGAATGCAGTTGAAAGTATTGCTCTGCATCAGCGGCCACCTTGTTACACTATCTGTGAGTATAGGGCCAGCATGTTTTCTTAGACAAGACCACCTACCAATACTGCTAGACTTTCTCCATGGAAGCTGAAGTGCCTAGAGGTAATCAGAGGCTGAGAAGATGTGGGCCAAAAGAAACCTGCCTTCACAAATCTCACTGAACTTAACTGAGCCAACATACATTCACTCTAAATAAGTTAACAGACATTAAACCTCAATAACCTAGCACACATTCAATTCACTGCATATTTCCCTTTCAGCGTGTCACCATATATTCAACCCGAATAATCTAATACCCACCCAACTCCAATTCCTCAATGTACATTCAACTAAATAATCCTCACATCACCCCAGCACTTACCCCTGTCTGATGAGGAGAGCAGCAACCTTATTCTTCTCCATGAGCAAAGCCCGGTATAGAGGTGTGTCTCCTGCTGTCACGGTCTCTATGTCAAGCTTGGCACCATGCGAGCGTAGAAGGGAAAACATCACCCAGAAATCACTGAATAGGGAATCAGGTGTTGCGATGGCTTCATGGAGTGGTGTTGTGCCCGTTAAGCCATTGGGGTAGTTGGCATTAGCACCTGCAGAAAAGGGGATTGAATGTCAATCTATGTGCTAAGTCTTCTCAAGCTATGTGTGTTGTC
>NC_051414.1:31085488-31085855 GCF_015228065.2 Penaeus monodon
TTTATGAAGTGTTTAATTTAGTTAGCCATCTCACTCAAAGCAAAAAAATTATAATTCTCGTAATCAAACTTATGATTAAACATGAAGAAGAAAACAAAATGATGAAACCCACTGATATAGCCTGATCTCTCCTTACCATGTTTCAACAAGAGCTTCATAACGGAAGGCTGACATGTCCGTGCAGCTATGATAAGCGGAGTATCTCCATTGTCATCTCTCAGATTCACAATGCACCTTGCACCTAGGAGTAATTCTGCGAGCTGTGAAAGTAAATTTTATTAAAATATACATGTCTTTAACTTTATTTCTAATTCAATTTACCTGGAAATGGGAGTGACCTATCTTCAAGCAATTATGTCCTTTTCAT
>NC_051414.1:31085922-31086617 GCF_015228065.2 Penaeus monodon
CGGATTCAAATTACCAAATGTGTATAATATATTTCATTGAACATTAACCATTTTAAATGTGCCAATATCCTGAACAACTTACCTGATAGTGCCTGTGAAGTACAGCATAATGAAGAAGGTAGTGTGACTGGGTAACCTTTGCCCCCGCAGTAAGTAGCATTTGCACAAGCTTGAGGTCTTTGTGCCAGACAGCCTCGCACAAGGGTGTGTACCCTGCAGATGTCATGATATCACTTTGGGGTAAAAGTCTTACACATTTATAACAATGGAAAGTGGAAGATTATATGCCAATATATGTGATTATGTTATGCAACTTGTTCTATAAAAAAAAATTTCTTAACAGAGATGAGGTGAGATGGGATAAGGGAAAATAATCTTTATAAAAGTAAACCTTCATCTGTGACTGTACTTATTTCAACAGATTTATGCAGTAAAGTTAGAAAGTCAAGTATGAACTGCTGCAGGAAAACAAAATGAGTGGTAGAGAAGAATAAAGAAAAAACTACTCTATAAAAAAGGTCTACATATAATGCCTCAAACAGAGAAAAGTCTTGTAGTTTCAATGTAATAATGGGCAACAATCATACCAAAATGGGCAATTTCCTCCATAGTAAAGGAGAAAAAAAATTAATACATCCTTTCAATCTCTCTATGGATAAATACACTAAACCCATACTGTCCCCACCCCCCCCCCA
>NC_051414.1:31087589-31087960 GCF_015228065.2 Penaeus monodon
TTCCAATATTAGTCATTACTAAGAGCTATATATATTAGGTACCATGAATTTCTTCTATGTTGACCTTGGCCCCTCTGTTGAGCAGGAGTTGTACAACCTTGAAATGAGACCTTGAGACGGCCAGGATGAGTGGTGTGCGATCAGAACTGTCCAGGGAGTCAATTTTTGCTCCTCGGTCCAGCAAGGTTTCCACAATGTCCGTGTAGCCTCGAGAGGCAGCGATGTGTAAGGGGGAACTCTGAAAAATAATGATACTTTTTAATACAAACATCAATTTTTTTAAACTAAGACACATAGTATGCTGGAACCAAAAGAGGTAAAGTGTTACAAATACATTTTGCTAATATATTTCAATGAGAAGGATAAAATTT
>NC_051414.1:31088375-31089041 GCF_015228065.2 Penaeus monodon
CCATAAGGACAAAAAATAAAAGGAGAGAGGAAATGCAGAAAACCAACCTTATCATTCATTTTGTTATTGACCCTAGCACCTCCCTCCAGCAACAGATTGACAACTTCTGCTAGTCCACGCTGTGCAGCCAAATGCAAGGCAGTCATGTGTTCTGCATCAGGGGTGTCAACGTGAACTCCTAGAAAATAACCAGTTGGATTGGATGTAACATACACTTGACAGAACAAAATGTTTATAAAATCTATCTTGAGTAAAGTATATTGAGTAAACCCATAACAGAAATGTTTCTTTCTAATGGAAAAAGACAAAGAGCACCATAACTGTATTCACTTTACCTGACTTGATAAGCATGTGCACAATGTAGGTGTGGCCCTGCTCTGTGGCATAGTGCAGCGCAGAGCGGCCATAGGCGTCCTGCTGGTTGATGTCACAGTTACGCCTCAGGGACCAGGGAGAACTTAGTCCCAGGGAGAGATACTCTGAGTGCAGCTGTGCGAGCCATGGGCTTGAGTGGTGGGAGTGTACTAGGGTTTTGTGACGTCCTGGAAAGAATGTTTGAGGGTAAGTTTGGCTGTAAATAAGGCAGCAAAGGTAATCAATTCCAAAAGTAACAAGGGACAGGAAGAGAGAGGAGGAGTGAAATGAGGAAAAAAAAAAAGTGAGATA
>NC_051414.1:31089085-31090071 GCF_015228065.2 Penaeus monodon
AAAAAAAATAGCCAATCAACTTACCATGATCTCTGTCGTGGCGATGAGGCCTGTGATTGTGACGTGCATGTCTTCTCCTCCGGCGGTGCTCGGTCTCGAATTCTGAGTCAGAGGACACAATGTTGGCTCTTCCTCTGCCAAGCGTGCGTTGCAGGAGAATAGAGGCTGAGTGCCGGTGAGGGTGGTGGTGGTGGCGCTTCTCAGCAATCAAAGCAGAGTCTGAGTCCTCAGTGGAAGACAGAACTGGACCTGATGAGTCACCTGAAAAATATATTATTTTATTATTCTCTATATGTAATAAAATATGTATAAATAATCAATGCGTCATGACACAATGGTCCTAGAAAATATACACATTCCCTTTAACATATGTAAAATGAAATGCATAATCATTCACATATATATATATAAACAAATGTTGGTTGATATTACAGAATTACTTTCCATATCTAGACTTACAGTAAAAACACACACCTTTACTTTACAATACAAAACCTATAATTAAGGCTTTGTACATACCTGTATCCTCATCCTCCTCTCTGTACTCATACACATAGTAGCCAATATTACTGGGAGTGTACTGAGTGGGAGGGTGGGGGCACACGGGGGCGCTGAACTCCCCCTCCACCTCAATTTCAGAGTTGTCCTCGTTGTTATTGTTGGGGAGGTCCTGACCACAGCGCCCAGGCTCCCAGTCGCTGTGTTGATTGGTGTCACTTAAATCTAAACCCCATAGCTGGACAGGAGAATGAAGCTATTAATTAATTACTACATAGAATATATACTTCATACCATATTCTATATCATATACAGTTTGTGGATTATCATGATGTATTAAATGTTTGCTAACTCCACAATAAACTGTAATAACTAAGGATAAATAGGGGAAAAAATGCACTGCCATTCAGTAAATATGATTTATAAAACTTGCTTAAAAATAAAGTTTCGGAAAGCTATACTGTGAAGTATACATTTACACCTTATAC
>NC_051414.1:31090102-31090629 GCF_015228065.2 Penaeus monodon
GTGATCTTTTTCAAGATTTATGGACGTAAAAAAAGAAAAGGCAAAAATTTATGCACACAAGGGAGACTCCACAAAGGACCACAGATCCTACCTCATCGCTACAGGTGCAAGTCTCGGAGTCTATGCTGGGAGAACAGCACTTGTGTGGTTGAGGGCTCTTGAGCGTAGACCCCATGGAAGGACGGATGTTCGAAGACGAGGCCACAGTGGCCGCGGCAGAGACGGGAAGGGCAGCCCACATAGAAGATGAGGTCGTGACCAGGGAGGCTGCGGACAAGGGGGGGCAGGCGGAGCTTGTGGCGGAAGTCTGCGTGGCAGTTGGGTTGGCAGTGGAGGTCAGGCGGGAGAACATGCTTTCTGTGTCCACATCTTCCTCCTCGGGCGTTGTGTAGAACTTTTCCGCATCCAGGAGCAGGCACACAATGGCCAGGTGACCCAGCTGTGCAGCACGTCCAAGCACCGTTCTCCCGCATGAAGGAAGCACATTCACATTGGCACCTTAGAGCAGGAGGTACACAATACTTAGT
>NC_051414.1:31090679-31090934 GCF_015228065.2 Penaeus monodon
TATATATCCATCAAAAATACTAGAAAAAAATTAAGAAAGAAGTTCCATTTGCAGTTGATACTTAACTGTGACCTTAACAACAGTGAATGAAATCATCCACAAGCTTACCTACATCAAACATTTCACAGAATGTATGTAACAATAACAAATTGGAAACTATAGTTATGAGAGATGAAAAATGCAGTGTACAAAAAAAAATATGACACCTATTAAAAAAAATACAGTAAAAAGCAGCAGACAATGTGTACAAATATC
>NC_051414.1:31090956-31091152 GCF_015228065.2 Penaeus monodon
TTAGTTTTCTCACTTCAGTCAAGAGATAAAACAAAAAATGCACAAACCTTTTTTCAACAGATCCATAACCGTGTCAACATCTCCATTGTTGATGGCCTCGTACAAGTCATCAGCCATGGAAGCTAGAGTTGCCATTGCTACTTCAGGGCACCAGAGGTTCCTGCACTAGGCCAGATTCTGCTCAAACCAGCCTATG
>NC_051414.1:31091809-31092056 GCF_015228065.2 Penaeus monodon
TAAAATATAAAAAACAAACTCAACTACAGTATTTACAAATCAGCTGCAACCAGCAACAGCAAACCACTTCAGACCAAATGCACTTTCCCGTGAGCAGATCAAATTGTTGAGGCACTTGCCAGATTGGTTAGTACTAAAATAGCAGTGAAGGGCATCTGTGGACAGAGCCTGCAGTATGCAATAAGATACCCCTCATTTAAGGTGTGGTAAATTACTTTTTTAATCTTGTTTATAAACTAAAAATTCG
>NC_051414.1:31092099-31092187 GCF_015228065.2 Penaeus monodon
TCTCATTCTATATATACTTATTCATATTGTGTTCTATACTCCTTCACCTTCCCTATCTTCAAAGATCACATAAAGTTATGTGAAGGTA
>NC_051414.1:31093262-31093820 GCF_015228065.2 Penaeus monodon
ATGATCTTATATTTTCTTACTACTTTTTTTCATAGGTATCATGATAACTTATATTTCTCTGATTTGCATATTCACACAAACACTAACTTCCTATATCCACCTCTGGAAAATGGTGGTTTCACTATTATCATTATATATATATATCTTTAATATCTACAACTGAAAAGGAAAGATATTGTCTCAACAACTATATGCCCTACAAATGATTAGAAATATATCCATACCCTAACTTTATCAATGTAGAAGCACAAGTTTTTGAAAAGAAGAACAAGAAGGAGAAAATAAAAACTACCTATTGAGAAAACACATTAAAATATCTATACACTGGTAGTTTTTCTACCACCAAATTGCAGTTTCAATCACAAAGCATATCAAACTAGTAACATTATGCAGTTAGATTTTTAATGCTTTGAGAGCAAGCCAAGTTATACTATCAATAGCCTATATCCATTCCCAAGGTTGCAGACAGTTCCTGACAGGGATTTGAAAACAGGGATTTCAGATCTGACGTAAATAAAGATTAGAAAATAATTTTGATAGACATTAAGAGGTGATAGT